>NC_091169.1:7952379-8252379 GCF_040958095.1 Procambarus clarkii
CCCAAAAACTACCATTGCACCCCCTTCCATTGCAGTTTTCAAAATATCCCAAACATACCAAATTCAACGCTTGATCAATATTTTGGAGCCAAATTTTGGCTCTCTGCACCTATTCGCAGTTTGAAATTACGACATTTTACACCGAAAATAGCCAGTTACTGAGAGAGGCGATGGGTCAAATTTTGCCCAAACCCTCCCTGCAGTTTTTAAAATATCCCAAACATCAAAATTCGACCATTGAGCCATATTTTGGAGCCAAATTCTGGCTCTCAGCACGTATTCGCAGTTTGAAATTACGAATTTTTATACCGAAAATAAGCCAATTACTGGGAGCAGCGATGGGTCAAATTTTGCCCAAACCCTCCCTGCAGTTTTTTAAAATATCCCAAACATCCAAAATTCGACCATTGAGCCATATTTTGGAGTCAAATTCTGCCTTTCTGCTCGTATTCGCAGTGTGAAATTACGACTTTTTATACCGAAAATATGGCAATTACTGAAAGCGGCGATGGATAACATTTTGACCCAACCCTCCCGCAGTTTTCAAAATATTCCAAACCTCCCAAATTTGACGCTGGAGCCATATTTTGGAGCGAAATTCTGGCTCTCTGCACGTATTCGAAGTTGAAATTACGACTTTTTATTCCGAAAATATGCCGATTACTGAGAGCAGCGATGGATCACATTTGCCCAAACCTCTCTGCAGTTTTCAAAAAATCACAAACATTCCAAATTCGATCCTTGAACCATATTTTGAAGCCAAATTCTAGCTCTCTGCACTTCTTCGCAGTTTGAAATTACGACTTTTTATACCGAAATAATGCCAATTACTGAAAGCGACGATTGATCACATTTTGCCCAAACTCTCCTGTAATTTTAAATTATCCCAAACATCCCAATTCGACGCTTGAGCCATATTTTGGAGCAAAATTCTGGCTCTCTGCACATATTTGCAGGTTGAAATTATGAAATTTTTTACAAAAAATATGCCAATTACTGAAAGCAGCGATTGGTCACATTTTGCCCAAACCTCCCCCCCTGAAATTTTCAAAATATTCCAAACACCCCAAATTCGACGCTTGAGACATATTTTGGAGCCAAATTTGGGCTCTCTGCACGTATTCGCAGTTTGAAATTATTTCATTTTATACCGACAATATACCAATTACTGAGAGCGGCGATGGGTCACATTTTGCCAAAACCTCCCCTGCAGTTTTCAAAATGTCCCAAACATCGCAAATTCGACCCTTGACCTATATTTTTAAGCCAAATTCTGGCTGTCTGCACGTATTCGCATTTTGAAATTACGACTTTTTATACCGAAAAAATGCCAATTACTTAGAGCGGCGATGGATCACATTTTGCCGAAACCCTCCTTGCAGTTTTTAAAATATCCAAAACATCCAAAAGTCGACGCTTGAGCTATATTTTGAAGCCAAATTCTGGCTCTCTGCACGTATTCGATGTTTCAAATTACGACTTTTTTATACCGAAAATATGCCAATTACTGAAAGCAGCGATGGATCACATTTTGCCTAAACCCTCCCTGCAGTTTTGAAAATATCCAAAACACCCCAAATTTGACGCTTGAGCCATATTTTGGACATAAATCTGGCTCTTTGCACGTATTCGCAGCTTGAAATTACGACTTTTTATACAGAAAATATGCCAATTACTGAAAGCTGCGATGGGTCACATTTTGCCCCCCCCCCCCCCCCTGCAGCTTTAAAAATATCCCAAACATCCCAAATTCGACGCTTGTGCCATAGTTTGGAGCCAAATTCTGCCTCTCTGCACGTATTCGCAATTGGAAATTACGACTTTTTATACCGAAAAAATGCCACTTACTGAGAGCAGCGTTGGATCACATTTTGCCCAAACCCTCCTTGCAGTTTTCAAATATCCCAAACATCCCAAATTCTACCCTTGAGCCATATTTTGGAGCTAAGTTCTTCCTCTCTGCACATATCTGCAGGTTGAAATTACGACATTTTATACCGAAAATATGCCAATTACTGAGAGCAGCGATGGTCATATTTTGCCCAAACCCCTCCTGCAGTTTTTGAAGAATCCCAAACATCCCAAATTCGAAGCTGAGCAATATTTTGGAGTCAAATTCGGGCTCTCTGCACGTATTCGCAGTTTGAAATTACGTCATTTTATACGGAAAATATGCCAATTACTGAGAGCGGCGATGGGGCACATTTTGACCAAACCCCCCTGCAGTTTTTTAAAATTCACCAAACATCCCAAATTCGACCCGTGAGCCATAATTTAGAGCCAAATTGTGGCTCTCTGCACATATTCGCAGTTTGAAATTACGAATTTTTATACCGAAAATATGCCAATTACTGAAAGCGGCGATGGATCAAATTTTGCCCAAACCCTCCAGGCAGTTTTCAAAATATCCCAAACATCCGAAATTCGACGCTTGAGCCATATTTTGCAGCCAAATTCTAGTTCTCTGCACGCATTCGCAGTTTGAAATTAAGACTTTTTATACCGATAATATGCCAATTACTGAGAGCAGCGATGGATCACATTTTGCCCAAACCCTTCCAGCAGTTTTTAAATATCCGAAACATCCCAAATTCGAACCTTGAGCCCTATTTTGATGCCTAATTCTGGCTCTCTGCACGTATTCGCAGTTTGAAATTACGAATTTTGTGCTGTAAATAAGCCAATTACTGAAAGCCGCAGAGGGTCACATTTTGCTCAAACCCAACTGCAGTGTGCAAAATATCCCAAACATCCCAAATAGACTATTGAGCCTTATTTTGGTGCCAATTCTGGCTTTCTGCACGTATTCGCAGTTTGAAATTACGACTTTTTATACCGAAAATGTGCCATTTACTAAACCAACGATGGATCACATTTTGCGCAAACCCTTCCAGTAGTTTTCAAAATATTCCAAACATCCTACATTCGACGCTTGAGCCATATTTTAGAGCCAAATACTGGCTCTCTGCAAGTATTCGCTGTTTGAAATTATTTCATTTTATACCGAAAATATGCGAATTACTGAAAGCAACGATGGGTCACATTTTGCCCAAATCCCACTGCAATTTTCAAAATATCCGAACATCCCAAATTCGACCCTTAAGCCATATTTTGGAGCCAAATATTGGTTTTCTGCATGTATTCGCAGTTTGAAATTACGGCTTTTTATACCGAAAATATGCCAATTACTGAAAGCGGCGATGGATCACATTTTGCCCAAAATCTCTCTAATTTTTAAATTATCCCAAACATCCCAAATTCGACCCTTGAGCCATATTTTGGAGCCAAATTCTGGCTCTCTGCACGTATTCGCTGTTTGAAATTACGACTTTTTATACCGAAAATATGCCAATTACTGAAACTAGCGATGGGTCACATTTTGCTCAAACCCCCTTGCGGTTTTCAAAATATCCAAACATCCCAAAAATCGACGCTTGAGCATATTTTGGAGCCAAATTCGGGCTTTTTGCATGTATTTGCAATTTGAAATTATTTCAAACTGCGAATTTTATACCGACAATATGCCAATTACTGAGAGCGGCGATGGTCATATTTTGCCAAAACGCCCTGCAGTTTTCAAAATATCCCGAACATCCCAAATCAACCCTTGAGCTATATTTTGGAGCCAAATTCTGGCTGCCTGCACGAATTCGCAGTTTGAAATTACGACTTTTATACTGAAAATATGCTAATTATTGAAAGCGGCGATGGATCACATTTTGCCCAAATCCTCCTTGCAGTTTTCAAAATATCCAAAACATCCAAAAGTCGACGCTTGAGCCAAATTTTGAAGCCAAATTCTGGCTCTCTGCAAGTATTCGCAGTTTGAAATTTCGACGTTTTATACTGAAAAAATGCCAATTACTGAGAGCGGCGATGGATCACATTTTGCCCAAACCCTTCCTGCAGTTTTCATAATATCCAAAACATCCAAAGACGACGTTGGTGTCATATTTTGGAGCCAAACTCTGCTCTCTGCACGTATTCGCAGTTTGAAATTACAACTTTTTATACCGAAAATATGCCAATTACTGAGAGCGGCGATGGATCACATTTTGCCCAAACCCTCCCTGCAGTTATCAAAATATGCCAAACATCCCAAATTTGACGCATGAGCCATATTTTGGAGATAAATTCTGGCTCTTTGCACGTTTTCGCAGTTTGAAATTATGACGTTTTATACCGAAAAAATGCCAATTACTAAGAGCGGCGATGGATCACATTTTGCCCAAACCCTTCCTGCAGTTTTCATAATATCCAAAACATCCAAAAGTCGAGGCTTGAGCCATATTTTGAAGCCAAATTCTGGCTCTCTGCACGTATTCGCAGTTTGAAATTACGACTTTTTATACCGAAAATATGAAAATTACTGAAAGCGGCGATAGATGACATTTTGCCCAAACCCTCCCTGCAGTTTTAAAAATATCCCAAACATAACAAATTCGACGCTTGAGCCATATTTTTGGATGCAGATGTTACCACCCTTGAGACTAAATAAGGTTCTTCTCCCCGCAGTGCAATAAAGAAATAATAAATCGGCCTTGCCAACAACTGTCTAGGGGTAAATATAAATCACTGCATAAAATGGAGAACAATATATTTATGCTAAGGGGGACAAATAAAACACTTAAATGTATAATATAACCAGAAATATTCTTCAGCATGCAAATCATAGAATAACCTCCTTATTGAGACATGAGCACTATCACTAAGACATGGATTAATTAGAGAGATATATACAATATCATCTAACCAGATAATTAACATTTATATGGGCTAAAATAACAGTGACCAATGACTTAACTTAAAACACATCTCCTCGACAGCAGCCGCCACGCTTCTGCCCACGCCTTGGACCGCAGGCCAAGCGTCTACCAAAAAATCAACTAACCGTCCACACAAACATTGTGGAAAATCTAATAATAAAACGCAGCACTAATATTCAAAACATTGTTAAACTAAAGAGTAGTAAACACTGGTACAACATTCCATACAATAATACAGAAACCAAATATGGGATAATAATGTAAACTATAAACACTCGATTGACAACAATGTTCCCACACTGGCCATATCCAAATATGGTCAACCGCCCACACGGAGAAACTACATGAGAAATTAACACCAAAAGCCTCACACAATATAATGTAACTCAGCACACTACTGCATGCTATAATATATATATATACATACAAATCTTATATCATACAACTAGATGCTATATTAAAGAACAAGACAATAAAGTAATATGAGAATCAAGAGTAATGCAGAATCCTAGTGAGATTCGTAACATCCCTCCCGTCCCCTAAGAAAAAAATGAAATTAACTGAAGGTTGATTTCATTTTTTTTGACTGCATGAAATATAACATGTAATATAACATGAAAATAAACATGAAAATGCTTCGACTAAAATTCAAGTGCAAAGCAATGAAATCTCACACAGTAAAAAAAATACAAAAATTTCATACATCTTATGAATAGAACACTACATATTATGGCACTGCAACAGGAAATCCCCTGGATAAGGCATCAGCAATAACATTTTGCCTCCCAGGAATATGACGAATTACAATATTGAATTCTTGCAGAATCAATGACCATCTAAGTATTCTCTGGTTTTTACACTTCATAGAGTTGATAAATGTCAATGGATTATGGTCTGTATATACTACCACTTGATTTCCTGACAAATATGTCTCAAATTTCTTCACTGCCAGTATTAAACAAAGTGCTTCTTTCTCAACTACAGAGTAATTAATTTGTGTCTTGTCAAACTTACGTGAGAAATAATAAACAGGATGTTCTAACTCATCTGGTCCTACTTGGAACAAAACAGCACCTGCTCCTAAATCTGAAGCGTCTATGTGAAGAATAAAAGGTTTATCATACTGTGGACTAGCTAGCACAGGTGAAGTAGAGAGAATTCCTTTCAACTTCTGAAAAGAGTTCTGACACTCCTGCGTCCACTTAAATTTTACCTGTTTCTTTAAAAGATTTGTTATGGGTGCAGCAACAATGGAAAAGTTTTTACAATACCTCCTATAATACGCACACATTCCAATAAATCTTTGCACAGACTTCTTATTTGTTAGGACTGGGTACTCCACAATTGCCTGAATCTTGTCGTGCAATGGGACTATCCTTCCTTGTCCGACCTCATGTCCTAAATACACTATAGTTCCTTTAGCCCAACTACATTTCTTCATATTGACAGTCAAATTAGCATGTTGTAACACATTAAACAATTTCTTTAAACTGGACATATGATCTACCCAATTCTTACTGAAAATCACAATGTCATCCAAATATGCCCTACAGTCTGGCACATCCTTCAACAAAGAATTCATTAATTTCTGAAAAGTGGCTGGAGCATTCCTTAATCCAAAAGGCATGACATTAAACTCGTAAGCTCCATCAGGAGTGATAAATGCTGTCACTTCCCTTGCAAAATCTGTAAGAGGTATCTGATGATATCCCTTAGATAAGTCTAATTTAGACACAAATTTAGCATGACCTATAGTATCAACACATTCTTCCAATAATGGTAAAGGATAAACATCAACTACAGTTACCTGGTTGAGTTTTCTATAGTCCACTACTAATCTCCACTTATCTTCTGGTTTTGGTACTAATAGACATGGCGAACTCCAGGAACTCTGACTGGGTCTAATGAACCCATGTCGAAGAAGATAATCAACCTCCTCCTGGATGATACGACGTTTCTCGGGTGTCACTCGATAAGGGTGCAGCCGAATTGGAGTCACATTTGTCAGGGTGATATCGTGAGTAATGAGAGAAGTCTGAGTGGGGACCTCCCCAAACAAGCTAGAAGACACCTCCAAAAGGTCCTGGAACTCTGCTCTCTCCTCATCCTGCAAATGACTTAACAATTCTTCCCCGGAACTACTGGAATTAACAAACAAATATTACTATCTTCCTCAGCAACACTCGACTCTTCAGGAATTACCTCCTCAGCAACACAACAAGCCACAACACTAGGCCCACAATAAGCCTTCAACCGGTTTACATGCACACTCATGGTCTGTCGTTTCTGCTTGGGATGGCAAACCTTGTAAGTAACTTCCCCAAGACGTTTCAATACTTGATACGGTCCTGCAAATTTATTAGACATAGACGTACCCATACGAGGCTTCAAGACCAATACCAAATCTCCTGGCTCAAAAACTCTGAGTTTGGCCTTGAACCTCTGGTCATGTTTCTGCTTCATTACCTGTTGTTGTTCACTTAGATGTCGTAAGGCCAACTCCCTCGTTCTGGACAGCTTGCTCTGGACATCCGTCAGATAACGCTCACTCTGCCTGGCTGTAACATCTCCTAACAATTTTTCATATAACATCTTTAAAGGTCCTCTCACCTGATGTCCGAAAACCAGCTCAAATGGAGAACAGCCTAGTGCACTGTGCAATCCATCTCTAGCCGCAAATAAAACAAATGGCAGATTATCATCCCAATGCCTGGGTGAATCTTCCCCAGTTGCCTTCAACATTTTCTTGAGAGTTTGGTGGAACCGCTCGATTCCCCCCTGACTCTGAGGATGGTAAGGACTGGAAAAATTGTGCGTTATATTAAGTTTACAAAATTGTTGAAAGGTGGTGGAACAAAAATTACTCCCATTGTCAGTTTGAATTATACGGGGCATACCAAATAGTGAGAAAAATCGTTCCAACTGCCTTATAATGGTAGATGCTCTAATGTTACGTAAAGCATACGCTTCAGGGAACCTGGTGGTCATACAGTATGGTAAACATATACATATTTCCGGATTTGGTACGGGGTAAAGGTCCGACACAATCCAGTACCACATGAGTAAAAGGCTCCTCTGGCACTACAATAGGGTATAATGGTGCTCGTGGCACAGTCTGATTAGGCTTACCAACAGTTTGACACACAACACAATTGTGGCAATATCTGACAACATCTTTTTTAAGTTTTGGCCAATAAAAAAGTTTACAGATCTTATGATACATACTGGTAATGCCTTGATGGCCTCCCATCAGGTCATCATGAGCAGCTTGCAATACCTGCTCCCTATACTCTGTTGGCACAACGAGCTGGGTTTTAGACTCACAATCATCTGATGAGGGAGTTCCTGATGGTCTCCATCTTCTCATCAGACATTGATCCTTGAAATAACAACCCGTACTCTCCTCCAAAGTATCAATGGAGTCGGCTGCTTCTGCATAACACTCAGCAAGACTGGGATCAGTACTCTGTAACTTACGCAAGGTCTGGAACTCTACAACTGGAGCGAGCGGGCAAGGAATTGGTACCTGGGCCACATCTTCCAGACCATCTGGGTCAGAATAAATTAGGGCTTTGGCACCGGCCTCACTCTCGACATCCATGTGAGCTAAAAATGTATCTTCAAGGTCCACCTCCACCTCCCTGTCTGAAGGGGTCCTGGCCTCGAGAACATCCACCTTGGTAGTAGCAGGACTTACCACATTCTGCTTACCCATGGATCTGGTCACAACACAGGCTGGATAAATGACACCATCATCCGCCTCTGATTGAGCCAGTACTGCATTAGGTTTAGTATACATAACAGGACAATCGGTCCCACTAAATTGACACTTGTCAAAATCATTACCTACAATGATATCAATCCCAGGAATGGGCAACTGCTCACTGACTGCTACAGTGCACCAACCTGGTGTAATAGAAGAATTCAGGTTAACCTTAATTAATGGTACACGCTGGATATGCCCTCCAAGTCCCTGCAATAACACTACCTCTCCAGTGTCTTCTGTGCTAACATCAGTAAGAACACGGCGAGAAATTAAAGACTGGGAAGCACCAGTGTCCCTTAACAACTGGACTGGTTTCCAGGTTCCACTAGTACATAGTAGGGTTCCCGAATGTAGGTATGGATCAAAATTAGTCATCCACTTGGGCATGACTGGAGCAACATTGGCATTAATGGTTTGCAAACCCCTACTCAAAATTAGACCAGTTGGTCTCAACTCAGGGTGCAAAGCATAACATGAATTTACCACATGACCTCTTCTCCTGCAATGCGTGCAATACCTGCTAGTGGTCGGAACAGCCGAACCCACTGCAGGCTTAATCACTACATTACTTGAGGGTGACAACCCTGTCTGTTTCTCAGATTTAGGCTTTACAGGAGAAGGGTTAAGGGGAGAAGGTGAAGTAGCTGGTCGAGTCTGGAAAACATGATTTTATGAGCATAATGATTAGTTTTAGCATTAAAATGGTTAATTGGTGCTCTGAAAGGTACTTTAGTAAGTAGTTCATGTTCATCAGCTAGCTTGGCTAATTTGATAAGATCAGTGGTTTGTTTATTTTCAGCCATAAATAAAGCTAATTTCTCTGGTAGACATCCCACTACTTCCTCAGTTACTATGAGGTCTCTTAAAGTCTCAAACTCTGTAATATTAAGTGCTTTAATCCATCTGTCAAAGTGATTTAATTTTACTCTTACAAAGTCAGAAATAGTCTGGTCATGTGCTCTTTTTAAACTTCTGAATTTTATTCTATGTGCCTCTGGGATCTGCTGGTAAGCATTCAAAATACTCTGCTGAACAAATTTAAAATCGAAAGAATTCTCAGCCGGCAAAGATGCAAATACCTCTTGAGCTTTACCCTTAAATTGTCCTTGTAATATGCTAACCCATTGATCGTCAGGCCAGTTCATGCTGACTGCTAGTTTCTTAAAATGCAAGAAAAATATTTCTGGATCTTCTTCATTAAACTTAGGTAATTCTACATGTTTACTGTACTTGAAGAACTATTACTCTCTGGATTATTACTAGTGTTACCTTGCCCTGCTGCAATTCTCTGCTGTTCTAACCTGTTATTATTTTCAGCAATACTCTGCTGAATTTCTAATTGTCTAGTCTGCTGCTCGGTTTGTTAGTTTGTTGCTCTGCTAGTCTTAACTGAGCCTCCAACTCAAGGTGTTTTGTCTGGTTCTGCAACTCCAACCTCTGCTTGTCTGCTTCCAGCCTAGCCATTTCTAATTGAGTCTCCAACTCCAACTTTAAGATTGCCACCTTGTCACTTGACTCTTCTTCTAACTCTGCCAAACACTCTTCTTCAAGTCTCTCCTCCTCCACCAAGTGTGTGACAATCACTCTTAACACTTGAGCTTTCAACATTTTACTGGAAACTGCTATGTTCAATTTATCAGCCAGCAATAACAAACCAGACTTCTTTAAGTCTTTAATTTTACCAAAATTTGGCTGATCTACCAGCGCAGCAACCTGATCCTCCATGGTTGGCTCAATAATCACAACTTACACTTGAAACAACACTGAAAATTATGCTTGGCCCCTGGCACAAGCTAACACTTACCTCAAATCGTGAAGCGTTGAGAAGTTTTCACAGCAGCTCAGATTGAACAGATAATTTCACAGGCTTGATTAGGTGTCACTAGATAATCACAGAGTACCTAGGAAGGCAATTGCTATTAATAATTAGCACTGTTAATTGTACAACATTACAGGGAATTAAGGCTTATTCTCCCGGACACAGGCCCCATTTGTTACCACCCTTGAGACTAAATAAGGTTCTTCTCCCCGCAGTGCAATAAAGAAAATAATAAATCGGCCTTGCCAACAACTGTCTAGGGGTAAATATACATCACTGCATAAAATGGAGAACAATATATTTATGCTAAGGGGGACAAACTAATAACACTTAAATGTATAATAACCAGAAATATTCTTCAGCATGCAAATCATAGAATAACCTCCTTATTGAGACATGAGCACTATCACTAAGACATGGATTAATTAGAGAGATATATACAATATCATCTAACCAGATAATTAACATTTATATGGGCTAAAATAACAGTGACCAATGACTTAACTTAAAACCATGACTCCTCGACAGCAGCCGCCACGCTTCTGCCCACGCCTTGGACCGCAGGCCAAGCGTCTACCAAAAAATCAACTAACCGTCCACACAAACATTGTGGAAAATCTAATAATAAAACGCAGCACTAATATTCAAAACATTGTTAAACTAAAGAGTAGTAAACACTGGTACAACATTCCATACAATAATACAGAAACCAAATATGGGCATAATTAATGTAAAACTATAAACACTCGATTGACAACAATGTTCCCACACTGGCCATATCCAAATATGGTCAACCCCACACGGAGAAACTACATGAGAAATTAACACCAAAAGCCTCACACAATATAATGTAACTCAGCACACTACTGCATGCTATAATATATATATATATATACATACAAATCTTATATCATACAACTAGATGCTATATTAAAGAACAAGACAATAAAGTAATATGAGAATCAAGAGTAATGGCAGAATCCTAGTGAGATTCGTAACAGCAGAGGCTTACGAAAGTGATGCAGAGGCTCAAAAGAGGGATGCAGAGGCTTAAGTGAGTGATGCAGAGGCTTAAGTGAGTGATGCAGAGGCTTAGGAAAGTGATGCAGAGGCTCAAAAGAGGGATGCAGAGGCTTAAGAGGTTGATGCTGAGGCTTAAGAGAGGGATGCAAAGGGCTCAAGAGAGTGATGCAGAGACTCAAAAGAGTGATTCATAGGCTTACGAGAGTGATGCAGAGGCTTAAGAGAGTGATGCAGAGGCTTAAGAGAGGGATACAGAGGATGAAGAGAGTGATGCAGAGCATGAAGAGAGTGATGCAGAGGCTCAAGAGAGGGATTCAGAGGCTCAGGAGAGAGATTCAGAGACTCAAGAGACTTATGCAGAGGCTCAAGAGAGGGATGCAGAGGCTTACGAGAGTGATGCAGAGGCTTAAGAGAGGGGTGCAAAGGCTGAAGAGAGTGATGCAGACGCTGAAGAGAGAGTTGCAGAGGCTTATGAGAGTGATGCAGAGGCTCAAGAGAGTGACGCAGAGGCTCAAGAGAGCGATGCAGAGGCTCAAGAGAGTGATGCAGAGGCTCAAGAGAGTGATGCAGAGGCTCAAGAGTGTGATGCAGAGGCTCAAAAGAGTGATGCAGAGGCCCAAGACAGTGATGCATTACCTATCTTACCTAACTTACCTGACTTAACCTAACTTATCCTGCTTAACCTAACTTGCCTACCTTACCTAATTTAACCTGCTTAACCTAACTTACCTACCCTATCTAACTTAACCTGCTTAACCTAACTTACCTTACCTTACCTAACTTAATCTGCTTAACCTAACTTACATAACTTAACCTAACCTAACCTGCTTAACCTAACTTACCTTACCTTTACCTATCTTACCTAACTTACCTAACTTAACCTAACTTACCTACCTTACATAACTTAACCTGCTTAACCTAACTTACCTTACCTTACCTATCTTACCTAACTTACCTAAGTTAATCTTACATTCCCAAACTGATGTATCCTAACTTATCTAGTCCAACCAGACAATGATCTAACTTACATAATTATTCCTGCTTGTCTTTTGTGTTTCGTCAATCATTGTCTCATATTCATTTACTCATTTCAAGGGTTAATTTCTCAAATGGACATTTTCCATTTCAAGTGTTATTTGTTTAAGATTGGGTGTTTAACCATTTCAAAGGATTTTTCTTATATATGGGAATTTACTCGTTTCAAGGGTTAATTTCTCAAATGGTCATTTTTGCAGATCAAGGGTTATTTGTTAAAGTTTATCAAGTTGCTCATAAGTTGTATTTATTATGTTTGTTATCATTTATTCTTATTCCCCAACCCCTTAACCTAACCTCTTCTAATCTTAGTGTATTTAGTAGGTTCTATCATATGTTCTTATTCCCCAACCCTTTAACCTAACCTTTCAGATGTAGTTTATTGTGTTTTTGACGTATTTGTTGAATATATTATCCTTTTCATAACCTTTCAGATGTAGTTTTGTTTCTCCTTTGTATATTTTTACCCAAACCCACCATCCCGCTTAACCTTCTTTCCTTCTTTTACTTTGTTTTCACATATAAGTTCATTCTTTATCTTAGTAATAATAAAATTACAATAGTAAAGAATCAGATCTACTAAGACTTGACATTGAGGAAAAAACAAGAGAGCAATGGAATGAGGGCATGAAAAGAGGAGAAAAGAGTAAGAGAGAGGGGGAGGAAGAGCATGGGAGCACTAAGACTTGAATTTGAGAAAAAGAAAAACTAAGTGAATGAGAGTGAGGGTGAGAGAATGGGAGCATTAAGACTTGAATTTGAGAAAGAGGAGCGCATTTGAGCAAATGAGTGAGAGAGAGGGGGAGGAAGAGAGAGAATAAGGGAGAGAGATAGAAAAGGAGGGTTAGAAGGAGTAGGAGAAACAAAGTAAAAGAAGGAAAGAAGGTTAAGTGGGATGGTGGGTTTGGGTAAAAATATACAAAAGAGAAACAAAACTACATCTGAAAGGTTATGAAAAGGATAATATATTCAACAAATACGTCAAAAACACAATAAACTACATCTGAAAGGTTAGGTTAAAGGGTTGGGGAATAAGAACATATGATAGAACCTACTAAATACACTAAGATTCGAAGAGGTTAGGTTAAGGGGTTGGGGAATAAGAATAAATGATAACAAACATAATAAATACAACTTATGAGCAACTTGATGAACTTTAACAAATAACCCTTGATCTGCAAAAATGACCATTTGAGAAATTAACCCTTGAAACGAGTAAATTCCCATATATAACAAAAATCCTTTGAAATGGTTAAACACCCAATCTTAAACAAATAACACTTGAAATGCAAAAATGTCCATTTGAGAAATTAACCCTTGAAATGAGTAAATGAATATGAGACAATGATTGACGAAACGCAAAAGACAAGCAGGAATAATTATGTAAGTTAGATCATTGTCTGGTTGGACTAGATAAGTTAGGATACATCAGTTTGGGAATGTAAGATTAAGTTAGGTAAGTTAGGTAAGATAGGTAAGGTAAGGTAAGTTAGGTTAAGCAGGTTAAGTTATGTAAGGTAGAAAAGTTAGGTTAAGTTAGGTAAGATAGGTAAAGGTAAGGTAAGTTAGGTTAAGCAGGTTAGGTTAGGTTAAGGTATGTAAGGTATTAAGCAGGTCACCAGCAACACACTGGCAGAGGTCTCCAGCAACACACTGGCAGAGGTCTCCAGCAACACGCTGGCAGAGGTCTCCAGCAACACACTGGCACGGGTCTCCAGCAACACACTGGCAGAGGTCTCCAGCAACACACTGGCAGAGGTCTCCAGCAACACGCTGACAGGGGTCTCCAGCAACACACTGGCAGGGGTCTCCAACAACACACTGGCAGGGGTCTCCAGCAACACACTGGTAGGGGTCTCCAGCAACACACTGGCAGAGGTCTCCAGCAACACACTGGCAGGGGTCTCCAGCAACACACTGGCAGATGTCTCCAGCAACACACTGGCAGGGGTCTCCAGCAACACACTGGCAGGGGTCTCCAGCAACACACTGGCAGAGGTCTCCTGCAACACTGGCAGAGGTCTCCAGCAACACACTGGCAGGGGTCTCCAGCAACACACTGGCAGAGGTCTCCAGCAACGCACTGGCAGGGTCTCCAGCAACACACTGGCAGGGGTCTCCAGCAACACACTGGCAGAGGTCTCCTGCAACACACTGGCAGGGGTCTCCAGCAACACGCTGGCAGGGGTCTCCAGCAACACACTGGCAGAGGTCTCCAGCAACACACTGGCAGGGGTCTCCAGCAACACACTGGCAGGGGTCTCCAGCAACACACTGGCAGTGGTCTCCAGCAACACACTGGCAGGGGTCTCCAGCAACACACTGGCAGGGGTCTCCAGCAACACACTGGCAGGGGTCTCCAGCAACACACTGGCAGGGGTCTGTCACGCTTTACCCGACGCTTTATCCGACGTTTACCCGACGGTTTACCCGACGCTTTACCCCTGACAGTTTACCCGACGTGTTTAATTTACAGTTTACACGTCAGTTATCATGAGAACAGATTCTCGACTATTTTATTCGACTTACACGACGGGTAAACCCCGTCGGGTTTACCTGTCGGGTTTACCCGTTTTTACACGGGTAAAAATTATCCGACGATTTACCCGACGATTTACCCGACGATTTATCCGACGATTTACCCGACGATTTATCTGGCGATTTATCCGGCGATTTCCCCGACGATTTACCCGACGACTTACCCGACGATTTACCCGACGACTTACCCGACGATTTACGATTCATTCGGCGATTCATTCGGCGTTTTATTTATTAATTTTTATTTATTTTATTTTTATTTTTTAATTTTTGATTTATTTTATAGACATTATATATATACATTACATTAGATATACAGATTACATTAGATATTACATTACATTACATTACATTAGATATTAGGTTAGAGACATTAGATATAGACATATTATTTATTTTATTATATAGACATTATATACATTACATATACATTTTATACATTACGTATACATATTCATTACATTACATTACATATACATTACATTACATATACATATTACATTATATACATTACATATATATATATATATATATATATATATATATATATATATATATATATATATATATATATATATATATATATATATATATATATGTATGTATACGGCCATATACTGCAGGTATGTTGACGACATTTTTACACAGGTACCTGATGTCAGACATCTGCAGGAGCTGAAGGAGGCATTTGAGCAGAGTTCCGTGCTGCGTTTCACTTACGAGACGGAAAAGGATGGGAAGCTGCCTTTTCTAGATGTAACAGTCATGGAAAAGGGCGGAGGTTTCCACACTGCAGTCTACACTAAGGAAACAAACATAGGAATGTGCCTAAATGCCAACAGCGACTGCCCTGACAGGTACAAGAGGAGTGTTGTTAACGCATACGTCGACCGTGCTCTCAGCCACAGCTCAGAATGGAAGCAAGTCGACGAAGAACTCTGTAGGGTAAGGCAGGTCCTAGTCAATAACGGCTTCTCCAATGGTTTCATCGAAGACATCATAAGAAGGAAAGTGAAAAGCCATGCAACCTCTGAAGAGACAACTAACACAACACCTATACCCCCTATTAGACTATTTTACAGGAACTTCTTTTCCACAGCTCATAAAACGGAGGAAAGGGTCCTGAAAGATATTGTTAATAGAAACGTTATCCCTACAGACAAAAATCAGAGGATACAACTGACGATTTACTATAAAACCAGAAAAACGGCCAGCCTACTCATGAGAAACTCTCCAGACACAAAACAGAACGCTTTAAAAGAGACTAACGTCGTCTATGCCTTCAAATGCCCACTTGGGGACTGTAAGCTCCAAAAAACCCAGTATATAGGCAAGACAACAACATCTCTTTCTAGGCGTTTAACGATGCATAAGCAACAGGGCTCCATTAAGGAACATATAATCTCTTCCCATAACCAAACCATCGCCAGAGAAATCCTAGTAAACAACACAGAAATCATCGATAGATACAGCGATAGCAGGCGGCTTGACGTTTGCGAGGCACTACACATCAAGAAGTCAACACCAGCAATCAACAGCCAATTATTGCACAACTATATTCTACCCACCTCAAGACTCCGCTCCAATATAGAAGCATCAAGAAATATGGACCAATAGGCTTTCTACAAACACTTCTATTCAATACCCATTGTTTCTGTTCTGTCTTGTGTTGATACTTTTAATACCCTATTAATATCCCCTCTTGTTCTGTCTTGTGTTAATGCCACATCACCCCTCCCACCTCACTCAAATGTAGATATAAAATCAGAGATACGTAAGTTCTAATCAGTTGTGTACTTGTGAAGTCTTTGAAAATGTAATAAGTTTTACGAAACGCGCCCGTGTCGCGTCAGACTAGAAATAAAAATGAATTTTGGAGAAGTGACTTTTGATTTACCTCCAACAGTGAAGCGTAATGTACGAAAGATTGAGAAAATTCGTGTTAGAATGATTAATCTTACTTTTTCGGTCATATTTAATAATATATATATATATATATATATATATATATATATATATATATATATATATATATATATATATATATATATATATATATATATATATATATATATATATATATATATGTAATAATATATATATGTAATGTAATATCTATATATCTATATATATGTAATAATATATATATGTAATGTAATATCTAATGTAACATACAGATTACATTAGATATTACATTACATTACATTAGATATTAGATTACAGACATATAGACATATTATTTATTTTATTATATAGACATTATACATATATATTACATTAGATATACATTACATTAGATATACAGATTACATTAGATATACATTACATTAGATATACAGATTACATTAGATATACAGATTACATTAGATATTACATTAGATATTACATTAAATTACATTACATTAGATATTAGATTAGATATTACATTACATATACATATTACATTATATACATTACATATATATATATATATATATATATATATATATATATATATATATATATATATATATATATATATATATATATATATATATATAGATATAGACATATTATTTATTTTATTATATATTATATATTATATATTATAGACCTGACCCGACACGACCTCGCCTTACCTAATCTAACTCGGGTCCAGGTGTGGGTCCGTGGGCCCCCGGACTTCCACCCTTCCCCACATCCCAGGGTCAGGTCAGGTCAGGTCAAGTTTTAGCTACCCAGAGACCTCACAGTCGAGATGGACGGACGCAGCTACAGGACGGGACACACAAATCTGTGCCCTGTAGTTACACCGTTTTGACAGACTCGAACACACGTCAGTTCTCATGAGAACATATTCCCATCCGACTAGGCCATTCTGGGGTCGCCAAGTTTTCCAAAGCTGGTTCTTATATTTATATTGAGTAATTTGGTAACATGTCGTCGGTGGTTTAATGCTCCAATATTCCACCTGAACAAAATATATATTTGGCTGCAACAGTTACCTTTGATACGTTTGAGTAAATAATATCTGTAATTATTGTATTTGGGCGTTATTAAACAGGATAAAGCTCCGACGTAAATTTGCCTGGCGTGGATGGGTTTTTGTTTGGGTTATTTGGGGAGGAGGAGGAGGATGACGTCTTGACTGGAAGCTGAAGGGGGAGTGTGAAGCCCAGAAGGAGACCAACACGTTGATAACTTAGACAATATTGAGGGCATTTTTCGACATTTAAATTAATATACACAGAAGTAAAATTTAAAGAGAGAAACTCAAGTGTTTTTTTGACTCATGAAGGTTAATAATTTACTAACTTTTATGGTACTGAAAGGGACTATTTTTACTTTGTGAGAGAAGTTGTAGGAATTGTGGTAAGCTATTAGTTAGAAAAAAAAGGGCAATCAACATTGTAAGAGTTTTTTCTCCTTATCTGCAGAGTAGGAGTGAGGACAGCTAATTTATACAAACAGGCTGTTGCCGTTCTCTCGTTGTCTCTCTCTCTCATCTTCCTCTCTTCTGTTCTCTTTCTGACTTTGAATGTTATGCCTGTTTCTTTCTCTGTATTTCTGCCTCTCTCGCTCTCCCATGATACCAGTTCACAACATGCTGACTAACTCCTGGCTACCAATTTATTGCTAGGTGAACAGATGCATTTAATGAGAGGAAATGTGCCCAAACATTTTATGTCGTGAACGGCTTAGTAGGTCCAATTACTACCCTACCCCACGATACAACCCCACAACATGCTGACTAAGTACTGGGTTCATATTTACTGCTAAGTGAACAGATGCATTAGGTTAGAGGAAATGTGCCCAAGCCATTTCTGCAGACACTGGTAATCGAACCTAGAATTCCGGATTTTGAGTCAACAATGAATACGTAAAACTTTCATATATGTCGAAGTTTGAGTATATGTGTGCTTGTGTGGCTTACTCTCTCTGTCTCCATGTCTTCCTCTCTCTATACATATCTTTCTCTTTATCTCATTATATATCATAAAACAGTTAAACTTCGATATTTCTGGTACGTACAGACTCTATCAGGAATAAATGTGGTTCACAAGGATTCTCTCACACATGTTACTGGAACACAGATACTATCACCTTCATATGTCAGTCATAGTTTAGGTAAGGACATCTAACCTGACGCAACCTGACCTGACACTACCTGACCTGACGGAACCTGACCTGATGCAACCTGACCTGACGGAACCTGACCTGATGCAACCTGACCTGACGCTACCTGACCTGACTCAACCTGATCTGACGCAACCTGACCTGACGCTACCTGACCTGACGCAACCTGACCTGTTACAACCTGACCTGACACTACCTGACCTGACGGAACCTGACCTGATGCAACCTGACCTGACGCTACCTGACCTGACTCAACCTGATCTGACGCAACCTGACCTGACGCAACCTGACCTGACGCAACCTGACCTGATACAACCTGACCTGACACTACCTGACTTGACGGAACCTGACCTGATGCAACCTGACCTGACGCTACCTGACTTGACTCAACCTGATCTGACGCAACCTGACCTGACGCAACCTGACCTGACGCAACCTGACTTGACGCCACCTAACCTGACGCAACCTGACCTGACCTGACGCTACCTGCCCTGACGCTACCTGACCTGACGCAACCTGACCTGACGCAACCTGACCTGATGCAACTTAACCTGAACCTACCTGACCTGACGCAACCTGACCTGACGCAACCTAACCTGACGCAACCTGACCTGACGCAACCTGACCTGACGCAACCTGACCTGACGCAACCTAACCTGACGCAACCAGACCTGACCTGACGCTACCTGACCTGACGCTACCTGACCTGACACAACCTGACCTGACGCAACCTTACCTGACGCAACCTGGCCTGATGCTACCTGACCTGACGCAACCTGACCTGATACAACTTGACCTGACACAACCTGACCTGACGCAACCTGATCTGACGCTACCTGACCTGACTCAACCTGACCTGACACAACCTGACCTGACCTGACCTTCAGTAATTGGCCTATTTTCTGTATAAAAAGTCGTAATTTCAAACTGCGAATACGTGTAGAGAGCCAGAATTTGGATCCAAAATATGGCTCAAGTGTAGAATTTGGGATGTTTGGGATATTTGGAAAATAGCAGGGGGGGTAGGGCAAAATGTGACCCATCGCTGCATTCAAGAAATTGGCACATTTTCGGTATAAAAAGTCGTAATTTCAAACTGCGAATACGTGCAGAGAGCCAGAATTTGGCTCCAAAATATGGCTCAAGCGTCGAATTTGGGATGTTTATAATATATTGAAAGCTGCAGGGGGGTTTGGGCAAAATGTGACCCATCGCCTCTCTCAGTAATTGGCATATTTTTGGTAAAAAAAATCGTATATTCAAACTGCGAATACGTGCAGAGGGCCAGAATTTGGCTGCAAAATAGGGCTCAAGCGTCGAATTTGGGATGTTTGGGATATTTTAAGAACTAAAGGGAGGGTTTGGGCAAAATGTGATACATCGCCGCTTTCAGTAATTGGCATATTTTCGGTATAAAAATTCGTAATTTCAAACTGCGAATGCGTGCAGAGAGCCAGAATTTGGCTCTAAAATATGGCTCAAGGGTCATATTTGGGATGTTTGGGATATTTTGAAAACTGCAGGGGGGGGGGGGGTTTGGGCAAAATGTGACCCATCGCCGCTCTCAGTAATTGACATATTTTCGGTATAAAATATCGTAAATTAAAACTACTAACACGTGCAGAGAGCCAGAATTTGGCTCCAAAATATTGCTCAAGCGTCGAATATGGGATGTTTGGGATATTTTGAAAACTGCAGGGGGGGGGGGGTTAGGCAAAATGTGACCCATCGCAGCTCTCAGTAATTGGCATATTTTCAGTATTAAAAGTAGTAATTACAAACAGCGAATACGTGCAGAGAGCCAGAATTTGACTCCAAAATATGGCTTAAGCGTCGAATTTAGAATGTTTGGGCTATTTTGAAAAATGGAGGGGGGTTTGGGCAAAATTTGACCTATTGCTGCTCCCAGTTATGGGCTTATTTTTGGAAAAAAAATGGTAATTTAAAACTTCGAATACGTGCAGAGAGCAAGAATTTGGCTCCAAAATATGGCTCAAGTGTCGAATTTGGATGTTTGGGATATTTTGAAAACTGCAGGGGGGTTTGGGCAAAATGTGTTCCATCGCCGCTCTCAGTAATTGGCATATTGGTCTTCTGGAGATGTGATCTTCTGGTGATGTGATCTTCTGGAGATGTGATCTTCTGGTGATGTGATCTTTTGGAAATTTGATCTTCTGGAGATGTGATCTTCTCGAGATGTGATCTTCTCGAGATGTGATCTTCTGGTGATGTGATCTTTTGGAGATGTGATCATCTGGAGATGTGATCTTCTGGTGATGTGATCTTCTGGGGATGTGATCTTCTGGGGATGTGATCTTCTGGGGATGTGATCTTCTGGGGAAGTGATCTTTTGGTGATGTGATCTTCTCGAGATGTGATTTTTGGAGATGTGACCATCTCGAGATGTGATCTTCTGCTGATGTGATCATCTGGAGAAGTGATGTTCTCTAGATGTGATCAACTGGTGATATGATCTTCTGGAGATGTGATCTTCTGGTGATGTGATCTTCTAGAGATGTGGTCTTCTGGAGATGTGATGTTCCCGAGATGTGATATTCTGGAGATGTGATCTTCTGGAGATAAGATCATCTGTAGATGTGATGTTCTGGAGACGTGATCTTCTGGAGACGGGATTTTCTAGAGATGTGATCTTCTCGAGATGTGATCTTCTGGAGATGTGATCTACCTCTGGAGATGTGATCTTCTGGAGATGTGATCTTCTGAACATGTGATCATCTGGAGATTTAATCTTCTGGAGATGTGATCTTCTGGAGATGTGATCTTCTGGAGATGTGATCTTCTGAACATGTGATCATCTGGAGATTTAATCTTCTGGAGATGTGATCTTCTGGAGATGTGATCTTCTGGAGATGTGATCTTCTCGAGATGTGATTTTCCGGAGATGTGATCTTCTGGCGATGTGATCTTCAAGAGATATGATCTTCTGGAGATGTGATCTCCTGGAGATGTGATCCTTTGGGGATGTGATCTTCTCGAGATGTGGTCTTCTCGAGATGTGATCTTCTGGAGATGTGATCTTCTGGAGATGTGATCATCTCGAGATGTGATCTTCTCGAGATGTGATCTTCTCGAGATGTGATCTTCTCGAGATGTGTTCTTCTCGAGATGTGATCTTCTCGAGATGTGATCTTCTGGTGATGTGATCTTCTCAAGATGTGATCTTCTCGAGATGTGATCTCGAGATGTGATCTTCTTGAGATGTGATCTTCTGAAGATGTGATCTTCTGGAAATGTGATCTTCTGGTGATGTGATCTTCTCGAGATGTGATCTTCGGGAGATGTGATCTTCTGGTGATGTGATCTTCTGGTGATGTGATCTTCTGGAGATGTTATCTTCTGGAGATGTGATTCTCTGGGAATGTGATCTTCTGGTAATGTGCTCTTCTGGAGATGTGATCTTCTAGGAATGTGATCTTCTAGAGATGCGATCTTCTCGAGATGTGACCTTCTCGAGATGTGTTCTTCTCGAGATGTGATCTTCCTGTGATGTGATCTTCTCGAGATGTGATCTTCTCGAGATATGATCTTCTCGAGATGAGATCTTCCTGTGATGTGATCTTCTCGAGATGTAATTTTCTGGAGATGTGATCTTCCTCTGGAGATGTGATCTTCTGGAGATGTGATCTTCTGGAGATGTGATCTTCTGAACATGTGATCTTCTGGAGATTTGATCTTCTGGAGATGTGATCTTCTGGAGATGTGATCTTCTGGAGATGTGATCTTCTCGAGATGTGATTTTCCGGAGATGTGATATTCTGGCGATGTGATCTTCTAGAGATATGATCTTCTGGAGATGTGATCTTCTGGAGATGTGATAATTTGGGGATGTGATCTTCTGGAGATGTGATTTTCTCGAGATGTGATCTTCTGGAGATGTGATCTTCTGGAGATGTGATCTTCTGGGGATGTGATCTTCACGAAATGTGATCTTCTGGTGATGTGATCTTCTCGAGATGTGGTCTTCTGGAGATGTGATCATCTCGAGATGTGATCTTCTCGAGATGTGATCTTCTGGAGATTTGATCTTCTGGTGATGTGATCTTCTCGAGATGTGATCTTCTCGAGATGTGATCTTCTGGAGATGTGATCATCTCGAGATGTGATCTTCTCTAGATGTGACTTTCTGGAGATGTGATCTTCTGGTGATGTGATCTTCTGGAGATGTGATCTTCTCGAGAAGCGATCTTCTCGAGATGTGATCTTCTCAAGATGTGATCTTCTCAAGATGTGATCTTCTCGAGATGTGATCTCGAGATGCGATCTTCTTGAGATGTGATCTTCTGAAGATGTGATCTTCTGGAGATGTGATCTTCTGGTGATGTGATCTTCTCGTGATGTGATCTTCTGGTGATGTGATCTTCTCGAGATGTGATCTTCCTGTGATGTGATCTTCCTGTGATGTGATCTTCTCGAGATGTGATCTTCCTGTGATGTGATCTTCCTGTGATGTGATCTTCTCGTGATGTGATCTTCTGGTGATGTGATCTTCTCGAGATGTGATCTTCCTGTGATGTGATCTTCCTGTGATGTGATCTTCTCGAGATGTGATCTTCCTGTGATGTGATCTTCCCATGATGTGATCTTCTCGAGATGTGATCTTCTCGAGATGTGATCTTCTCGAGATGTGATCTTCCCGTGATGTGATCTTCTCGAGATGTGATCTTCTCGAGATGTGATCTTCTCGAGATGTGATCTTCCTGTGATGTGATCTTCTCGAGATGTGATCTTCTGGTGATGTGATCTTCTCGAGATGTGATCTTCCTGTGATGTGATCTTCCTGTGATGTGATCTTCTCGAGATGTGATCTTCCTGTGATGTGATCTTCCTGTGATGTGATCTTCTCGAGATGTGATCTTCTCGAGATGTGATCTTCCTGTGATGTGATCTTCTCGAGATGTGATCTTCTCGAGATGTGATCTTCCTCTGGAGATAGTGGCCTACTCCTATTACATCGCAATTTACGTAATCGAGCAATACGTTAAAAATGTGACAAACAAATTAGTTAAAATTAAAGCCCATAATATTGAGGTTTTCTTTTCATCGACCCTTGGTGTGGTGTTCACTATCCTTAGCGTAGTGTTCACTATCCTTAGCGTTATGTTCACTATCCTTGGCGTGATGTTCACTATCCTTAGTGTTATGTTCACTATCCTTGTCGTGGTGTTCACTTTCCTTAGTGTGGTGCTCACTATCCTTAGAATAATGTTCACTATCCTTGGCGTGGTGTTCACTATCCTTGACGTGGTGTTCACTACTCTCTGGCGTGTTGTTCACTATCCTTGGCGTGGTGTTCACTATCCTTGACGTGGTGTTCTCTACCCTTTGGCGTGTTGTTCACTATCCCTAGCGTAGTGTTCACTATCCTTGGCGTGGTGTTCACTATACTTAGCGTAGTGTTCACTATCCTTGGCGTGGTGTTCACTATCCTTAGCGTGGTGTTCACTACCCTTGGGGTGGTGTTCACTATCCTTAGCGTAGTGTTCACTA
Source organism: Procambarus clarkii (assembly GCF_040958095.1). Classification (NCBI taxonomy): domain Eukaryota; kingdom Metazoa; phylum Arthropoda; class Malacostraca; order Decapoda; family Cambaridae; genus Procambarus; species Procambarus clarkii. The sequence goes on from NC_091169.1 coordinate 7,976,951, forward strand.
TCCTTGGCATGGTGTTCAATATCCTTGGCGTGGTGTTCAATACCCTTGGTGTGGTGTTCACTATCCTTAGCGTGGTGTTCACTATCCTTAGTGTGGAGTTCACTATCCTTGGCGTGGTGTTCACTATCCTTGGCGTGGTGTTCACTACCTTTGGTGTGGTGTTCACTATCCTTTGCGTGGTGTTCAATATCCTTGGTGTGGAGTTCACTAACTTTAGCGTGATGTTCACTATCCTTGGCGTGGTGTTCACTATCATTGGAGTGGTGTTCATTGAACTTGGCGTGGTGTTCACTATCCTTGGAGTGGTGTTCACTATCCTTGGCGTGGTGTTCACTCAACTAGGCGTGGTGTTCACTATCCTTGGCGTGGTGTTCACTATCCTTGACGTGGTGTTTATTATCCTTGGCCTGGTGTTCACTATCCTTGGCGTGGTATTCACTATCCTTCGCGTGGTGTTCACTCTCCTTAGCGTGGTGTTCACTACCCTTGGTGTGGTGTTCACTATCCTTAGCGTAGTGTTTACTATCCTTGGCGTGGTGTTCACTATCCTTGGCGTGGTGTTCACTACCCCTGGTGTGGTGTTCACTATCCTTGCCGTAGTGTTCACTATCCTTGTGTGGTGTTCACTATCCTTGACGTGATGTTCACTAACCTTGGCGTGGTGTTCACTGAACTTGGCGTAGTGTTCACTCTTCTTGGAGTGGTGTTTACTATCCATGGCGTGGTGTTCACTGAACTTGGCGTGGTGTTCACTATACTTAGCGTAGTGTTCACTATCCTTGGCGTGGTGTTCACTATCCTTAGCGTGGTGTTCACTATCCTTGGAGTTGTGTTTACTATCCAAGGCGTGGTGTTCACTATCCATGGCGTGGTGTTCACTATCCTTAGCGTGGTGTTAACTATCCTTAGCGTGGTGTTCACAACCCTTAGCGTGATGTTCACTGAACTTGTTGTGGTGTTCACTACCCATGGCATGGTGTTCACTACCCATGGCGTGGTGTTCACTACCCTTGGCGTGGTGATCACTACCCTTGGCATGTTCTTCACTACCCTTGATGTGGTGTTCACTACCCTTGGCGTGGTGATCACTACCCTTGGCATGTTCTTCACTACCCTTGACGTGGTGTTCACTACCCTTGCCGCCATGTTTACTACCCTTGGTGTGGTGTTCACTACCATTTGGTTAGTGTTCACTACCTTTGGCATGGTGTTCACTACCCTTGGCATGGTGTTCACTACCCTTAGCGTGGTGTTCAGTACCCTTGGCGTGGTGTTCACTACCCTTTGCGTGGTGTTCACTACCCTTGGAGTGGTGTTCACTACCCTTGGCGTGGTGTTCACTACCCTTCACGTGGTGTTCACTACCCTTTGCGTGGTGTTCACTACCCTTTGTGTGGTGTTCACTACCCTTGGCGTGGTGTTCACTACCCTTCACGTGGTGTTCACTACCCTTTGCGTGGTGTTCACTACCCTTGGAGTGGTGTTCACTACCCTTCACGTGGTGTTCACTACCCTGGACGTGGTGTTCACTACCCTTAACATGGTGTTCACTACTTTTGGGATAGTGTTCACTACCCTTGGCGTGGTGTTCACTACCCTGGTCGTGGTGTTCACTACCCTTGGCGTGGTGTTCCCTACCCTTAGCGTGGTGTTCACTACCTTTAGCGTGGTGTTCACTACCCACGGCGTGGTGTTCAGTGCCCTTGGCGTGGTGTTCACTACCCATGTCATGGTGTTCACTACCCATGGCGTGGTGTTTACTACCCTTGGCGTGGTGTTCACTACCCTTGGCGTCATGCTCACTACCCTTTGTGTGGTGTTCACTACCCATGTCATGGTGTTCACTACCCATGGCGTGGTGTTTACTACCCTTGGCGTGGTGTTCACTACCCTTGGCGTCATGCTCACTACCCTTTGTGTGGTGTTCATTATCCTTGGCGTGGTCTTCACTAACCTTGGTATGGTGTTCACTGAACTTGGCGTGGTGTTCACCATCCTTGGTGTGGTGTTTACTATCCTTGGCGTGGTGTTCACTGAACTAGGCGTGGTGTTCACTATCCTTAGCGTGGTGTTCACTATCCTTGGAGTTGTGTTTACTATCCAAGGCGTGGTGAATAAACTATCATTTATTCTTATTCCCCAACCCCTTAACCTATCCTCTTGTAATCTTAATGTATTTAGTAGGTTCTATCATATGTTCTTATTCCCCAACCCTTTGACCTAACCTTTCAGATGCAGTTTATTGTGTTTTTGACGTATTTGTTGAATATATTATCCTTTTCATAACCTTTCAGATGTAGTTTTGTTTCTCCTTTGTATATTTTTACCCAAACCCACCATCCCACTTAACCTCCTTTCCTTCTTTTACTTTGTTTCTCCTACTCCTTCTAACCCACCTTTTCTATCTCTCTCCCTTATTCTCTCTCTTCCTCCCCCTCTCTCTCTTCCTCCCCCTCTCTCTCACTCATTTGCTCAAATGCTCTCTTGTTTCTCAAATTCAAGTCTTAGTACTCCCATGCTCTTCCTCCCCCTCTCTCTTACTCTTTTCTCCTCTTTTCATGCTCTCACTCCCTTGCTCTCTTGTTTTTTCTCAATTTCAAGTCCTAGTAGATCTGATTATTTACTATTGTAATTTTATTATTACTAAGATAAAGAATGAACTTGTATGTGAAAACAAAGTATAAGAAGGAAAGAAGGTTAAGTGGGATGGTGGGTAAAAAAAATATACAAAGGAGAAACAAAACTACATCTGAAAGGTTATGAAAAGTATAATATATTCAACAAATACGTCAAAAACACAATAAACTACATCTGAAAGGTTAGGTTAAAGGGTTGGGGAATAAGAACATATGATAGAACCTACTAAATACACTAAGATTACAAGAGGTTAGGTTAAGGGGTTGGGGAATAAGAATAAATGATAACAAACATAATAAATACAACTTATGAGCAACTTGACGAACTTTAACAAACAACCCTTGATTTGCAAAAATGGCCATTTGAGAAATTAGCCCTTGAAACGAGTAAATTCCTATATATAACAAAAATCCTTTGAAATGGTTAAACACCCAATCTTAAACAAATAACACTTGAAATGCAAAAATGTCCATTTGAGAAATTAACCCTTGAAATGAGTAAATGAATATGAGACAATGATTGACGAAACACAAAAGACAAGCAGGAATAATTATGTAAGTTAGATCATGTCTGGTTGGATTAGATAAGTTAGGATACATCAGTTTGGGAATGTAAGATTAAGTTAGGTAAAGCAAGTTAGGTTAGGTTAGGATAGGTAAGATAAGATACGTAAGTTAGGTTAGGTTAAGTTATGTAAGTTAGGTTAAGCAGGTTAAGTTAGGTAAGGTAAGGTAAGTTAGGTTAAGCAGGTTAAGTTAGGTAGGGTAGGTAAGTTAGGTTAAGCAGGTTAAGTTAGGTAAGGTAAGGTAAGTTAGGTTAAGCAGGATAAGTTAGGTTAAGTTAGGTAGGGTAGGTAAGTTAGGTTAAGCAGGTTAAGTTAGGTAAGGTAGGTAAAGTTAGGTTAAGCAGGTTAAGTTAGGTAATGTAGGTAAGTTAGGTTAAGCAGGATAAGTTAGGTAAGTTAAGTTAGGATAGGTAAAGTTAAGTTAAGCAGGTTAAGTTAGGTAAATGTAGGTAAGTTAGGTTAAGCATGATAAGTTAGGTTAGGTTAGGTAAGTTAGGTATGATAGGTAAGGTAAGGTAAGTTATGTTACGATAGGTAAAGTTAGGTAAGATAGGTAAGGTAAGGTAAGTTAGGTTAAGCAGGATAAGTTAGGTAAGATAGGTAAGGTAAGGTAAGTTAAGTTAAGATAGTTCAGAGAACAGTTTTAGGGTAAAGTGACTACGAAAATATATTTTAACAGAAGTGCAGGTTTGGTAAGAAAAGCTGAACTAGTTACATTTTGGATAGAAATTTTATGACTGAAGATGTCTTAAAGAATAACATGATGGAAGAAGGAGAGTTTCCTTGATGAACGAAGGTGTCTTAGAGAACAACTTTTTGGAGAACGAAGGTGAATTAGAGATCACTTTGATGACTGCGAATAACTTTGATCAACGAAGATGGATTGGAAAGTTTCTCTAATGAACGAAGGTGACTTATAGATTAACTTTAATGATTTAGAGAACATCTTTGATGTCTTAGAGAACAACATTGCTGTCTTAGAGAACAACTTTGATGAACAAAGATGTCTTAGAAAGCTTCTCTGATGAACGAAAAGATACTTAGAGAATAACTTTGATGACTGTATTTAACTTTTTGATGGATCTGAGGACAGTTTTTGTTGAACGAGGATGTCTCAGAAGGCTTCTTTGAATAACAAAGGTGACTCTGAGAATAACTTTTGATGACTCTGAGAATGACTTTGTTGTCTTAGAGAATAACTTTGATGACTTAGAGAATTACTATGTTGAACGAAAGTGAGTTAGAGATTACCTTCGATGACTCTGAGAATATCTTTGATGACTTCGAGAATAACATTTGATGTCTCTTGGAATAACTTTGATGACTTTTAGAATGACTTCTGAGAACCTGAGTAGTATTTTGAATGCGTCTTTGATGTAATGAAGAGTAACTTTGATGTCTTGAAGATATCTTACAGAACAACTTTGATGACTTTGAGAATGTCTTTGAGAACATGAGTAGTATTTTGTTAGCTCAGAGAATAACTTTTTGATGACATAGAGAATAACTTTTTATGTCTTAGAGAAGAACATTGATGGCTTAGAGAGAATATCTTTGATGAAAGATGATGTCTTAGATTAACTTTGTCTTGGAAAACTTTGATGACTTTGAGAACAAGTTTGATAGCTCTGAGAAGGACTTTTATGCCTCTGAGATTAACTTTAATGAACGAAGATGTCTTAGAAAGTTTCTCTGACGAACGAAAGGTTACTTAGAGAATAACTTTTATGTCTCTGAAAATAACTTTTATGTCTCTGAGAATAGCTTTTACGCCTCTGAGAATAACTTTGATGTCTTAAAGGATGTCTTTGATGTCTCAAAGGATGTCTTTGAGTGCAACTTTGATGAACGAGAGTGAGTTAGAGATTACCTTTGTTAACTCTGAGATTAACTTTGATGAACGAGAAAATACTTTTTGATGCCATCGAGAATAATTTTGTTAGCTCTGAGAATAGCTTTTATGCCTCTGAGATTAACTTTAATGAACGAAGATGTCTTAGAAAGTTTCTCTGATGAACGAAAGGTTACTTGAAGAATAACATTTTGATGACTGAGATTAACTTTTTGATGACTCTGAGAATAACTTTGAGGATGCGAGTAAATTTTTTAAGTGTTTGAGAGTGTCTTTTGATATCTCGAAGAGTGCCCTTGAAGTCTTAAAGGATGTTTTTGATGTCTCAAAGGATGTTTTTGAGTGCAACTTTGATGTCTTTGAGTAAGTCCTTGATGTCTCGAAGAGTGTCTTTGACTATATTTCTTACTTAACGACATATAATTTTAGTTAGGAACAATGATGAATATGATTATTTTAGCGAAGTGAAAGGTTACTTTAGTTAAGCACAGTGTTGGAAAGAGGCTACACATGACTATTTTCAGATGAGAGAAGTGGTATTTCAGTTAAGAAATGACAAGGAAACATGATGAAGTAACTATTTTTTAGTTGACTGATGAATACTTTTAGTTAAGGAAAAAGACAAAACATGACGAGGGAGACTATTTTTGTGCTCCCCAAAGTATAATGTCAGTTAAGAACAGCGATGAAAGATATCTTTGGTTATTTTTTCTTACTTGACAAAAACATAATGGCTGTTACGAAATGATGAACAAGACTATTTTCAATTACTTGAAGACGGATAAAGTAAGTTATGAAATGACAATGAAACATGAAGAACACAGTTATTTTCTGATGACTAGGGAATAAGTTTAGTTATGAACAGTGTTGAAAAGATTCCTTTGACTATTTTTGGTTGATTGGATAATAAGTTTAGTTGAGAAATGAGGAAAGTGACTATGTTTTAGTTGATTGGCGAAAGATTTTTAGTTAAGAAGTTACAAGAAAGGTTTGTCTTTGTAAATTTGGAACTGATTTTTAACAAAATTTGATTGATTTTTGACGAAAGATTTTTAGTTAAGAAGTTACAAGAAAGGTTTGTCTTTGTAAATTTGGAACTGAATAAAGTGTAGATTTGTTTAAGAACGGGGTTGGTAGAACTATTAAGTTGACTACGAGAATTACTTTAACATAGTTTTGCAAATAAAAACTTGGTGACTAAAATTGTTGAGGGAACTGTATTGCAGTATAATATTATTTGACAAAGAACTAGTTAGTGAATGGAAGAAACTAATTAGTTTAAAGAAACAAAGAACATAAAACAAATTGAGGTTAAGTAGGGGAATGAACACAGTGAACATACGGTGAACACAGAAAACATGTAAGAAAAAGTTGATGAATAGAGTGAACATGCAGGGAATATGAACTTATAGAGAATATGAAGACATCATAAGGAACATAGGGAATACAAGAATGAACACTGAACATGTGAAGAACAAGCAATGAACATTGAGAACATGAATATTGAGTATAAAAGTTATACAGAGAACATATGATGTACATGAAAACATGACAAAGAACATAGTGAACATACGAGGAAAATGGTAGAAAAAATTTGAACTGAGCATGCGGTGAACATTTGTAGAACATGGAATGAACACAGAAAACATGGAAAAAATGTGAAGAGCACAGCTGAATATAGAGAAAATATGCAAATACAGCAAGATGATTATTGAAGGTTTGGATACGTTGGGGATGAAAGATAATTACACAGGTTGGGGTTTTGTGACTACTCTGATAAAGAGTTAGGTTGGAGAGGGACTTGATCGGATATATTTATGTTCGATGATCTAAGACAGAGGAAATGGAGCTTGGCTTATGTCCAGATAAATTTTACTACGTTAGAAATAAGGTGATCTTAAATCTCAGGGTGATTTAGTTGGAAAATAAAGAACTTGTACAAAATGAACTAAGCTGGGGGACAAGAGTTGAAACTTGATAACTGAACTGGTTTTTATTTACTATGTCTGAAAATGTAGTTGGGTGTTTAAATCTCAGGGGGATTTGGACTGATAGTAATGAATTTACAGGAGTGAACTTGGACAGAGGACAAGAGCTAGAGTTTTATAATTGTTTACATCATATTTACTATGTCTGAAATACAGAGGGTAAAAATTTCAGGGAAATTGATGGGTTATTTACAAAGATACGAGAGAGAACTAAGGTGGGGACGAAAGCTGGAGCTCGTTAACTGTTTTGATCTTATTTACGGTGCCTGAAATACAGAGGGTAAAAATTTCAGGGGAATTGATAGGATATTAACAAAGACTTGAGGGTGGAGTAGGGTGGGGGACGAGAGCTGGAGCTCAGTAACTGACTTGATCTTATTTACTACGACTGAAATGTGAAATGTGGTCTCTGTCAAATTTGGGTCTTCAATTGGACTCTGATTAATTTCGATCAAGAACTGGACTCTGATGAATTTTGCTCTCAAAGTAGACTCTGGCGAATTTGAGCATAAACTGGACTCTGACGAAAATTGGGTATAAAATACAGGACTGATGAAATTTGAGCTTAAAACTGTCTCTGACTAATTTTGCTAGCAAACTGGACTCAGGCGAAGTTCTGTTGATAATTGGACTCTGATGAAATATGAGCTTAAAACTGTCTCTGACTAATTTTGCTCACAAAGTCGACTCTGTTCATTTTTAGGTATAAAATGGTCTCTGACAAAATTCTGTCTATAACTGGGCTCTGTTCAATTTTGGTCTTTACAGGTGAAATAGCCGTAAATGGATATAAAACTAAATGTTATGGCTAAGTTGTCTGTTTTCCTTAACAAAACATCTAAGACAATATTCTCTGAAAATGGTCTTTTTACAAATTCGGTCATAAACATATAAATAAAATTCTATGATTATTTGAAACTCTGAAAATAGCTGTAAGGAAATAGGAAGAGAGAGAGAGAGAGAGAGAGAGAGAGAGAGAGAGAGAGAGAGAGAGAGAGAGAGAGAGAGAGAGAGAGAGAGAGAGAGAGAGAGAGAGAGAGAGAGAGAGAGAGGGAGGGACGGTCCAGATATTTTGGAGAAGATAAGATAAGATAAGATAAGAGGTAACCTGAAGGCCGCGTCTGACTGGGACCGTAAGGTAAACACAGGTGGGCCACAGATTGTGAGGTATGGGGGGGAGGGAGGGGGTGTGAGGTATGAGCGGGAGATGCAGGGGAAGGCCGTGAAATGATTCAGATATATAGCAATATACTAGTTTCTAAGTAAGAATCCCATAAGAGCTCTTAACAAAACTCGTATAACATTATTTTCATAAGAACTCTTAACAAACTCGTATGACATTATTTTCATCATAAGAACTCTTTTCAAACTCGTATGATATTATTTTCATTATAAGAACTTTAACAACTTCTAAAATATGTGACTGACAAAATTTACCTGAAAACCCTGGATCATAAAAACGATTTTGAATTTCTCCCATAAGAACTTTAACAAAACTCTTATGACATTATTTTTATCATAAGAACCTTAACAAACTTCTAAAATCTGTGACTGACAAAATTTACCTGAAAACCCTGGCTCACACGCGGGATATTGGAACCTGAAAACCATGGCTCACACAAACGATTTTTTCCCCCCCCCCAAAAAATCGTCTGTACGTTGCCATCCCTACTACTCTTCACTACCCTTGACGTGGTGTTCACTACCCTTCCCGCCATGTTTACTACCCTTGGTGTGGTGTTCACTACCCTTAACGTGGTGTTCACTACTCTTGGCGTGGTGTTCACTACCCTTAACGTGGTGTTCACTACCCATGACGTCATGTTCACTACCCTTGGCGTGGGGTTCACTAACCTTGGCGTGGTGTTCACCACTCTTGGCGTGGTGTTCACTGCCCTTCGTGTGGTGTTCACTACCCATGGCATGGTGTTCACTACCCATGGCGTGGTGTTTACTACCCTTGCCGCCATGTTTACTACCCTTGGTGTGGTGTTCACTACCCTTGGCATGTTCTTCACTACCCTTGATGTGGTGTTCACTACCCTTGGCGTGGTGATCACTACCCTTGGCATGTTCTTCACTACCCTTGACGTGGTGTTCACTACCCTTGCCGCCATGTTTACTACCCTTGGTGTGGTGTTCACTACCCTTAACGTGGTGTTCACTACTCTTGGCGTGGTGTTCACTACCCTTAACGTGGTGTTCACTACCCATGACGTCATGTTCACTACCCTTGGCGTGGGGTTCACTAACCATGGCGTGGTGTTCACCACTCTTAACGTGGTGTTCACTGCCCTTCGCGTGGTGTTCACTACCCATGGCATGGTGTTCACTACCCATGGCGTGGTGGTTACTACCCTTGCCGCCATGTTTACTACCCTTGGTGTGGTGTTCACTACCCTTGGCATGTTCTTCACTACCCTTGACGTGGTGTTCACTACCCTTGGCGTGGTGATCACTACCCTTGGCATGTTCTTCACTACCCTTGACGTGGTGTTCACTACCCTTGCCGCCATGTTTACTACCCTTGGTGTGGTGTTCACTACCCTTAACGTGGTGTTCACTACTCTTGGCGTGGTGTTCACTACCCTTAACGTGGTGTTCACTACCCATGACGTCATGTTCACTACCCTTGGCGTGGGGTTCACTAACCTTGGCGTGGTGTTCACCACTCTTGGCGTGGTGTTCACTGCCCTTCGCGTGGTGTTCACTACCCATGGCAAGGTGTTCACTACCCATGGCGTGGTGTTTACTACCCTTGCCGCCATGTTTACTACCCTTGGTGTGGTGTTCACTACCCTTGGCATGTTCTTCACTACCCTTGACGTGGTGTTCACTACCCTTGGCGTGGTGATCACTACCCTTGGCATGTTCTTCACTACCCTTGACGTGGTGTTCACTACCCTTGCCGCCATGTTTACTATCCTTGGTGTGGTGTTCACTACCCTTAACGTAGTGTTCACTACTCTTGGCGTGGTGTTCACTACCCTTAACGTGGTGTTCACTACCCATGACGTCATGTTCACTACCCTTGGCGTGGGGTTCACTAACCTTGGCGTGGTGTTCACCACTCTTGGCGTGGTGTTCACTGCCCTTCGCGTGGTGTTCACTACCCATGGCATGGTGTTCACTACCCATGGCGTGGTGTTTACTACCCTTGCCGCCATGTTTACTACCCTTGGTGTGGTGTTCACTACCCTTGGCATGTTCTTCACTACCCTTGACGTGGTGTTCACTACCCTTGGTGTGGTGATCACTACCATTGGCATGTTCTTCACTACCCTTGACGTGGTGTTCACTACCCTTGCCGCCATGTTTACTACCCTTGGTGTGGTGTTCACTACCCTTAACGTGGTGTTCACTACTCTTGGCGTGGTGTTCACTACCCTTAACGTGGTGTTCACTACCCATGACGTCATGTTCACTACCCTTGGCGTGGGGTTCACTAACCTTGGCGTGGTGTTCACCACTCTTGGCGTGGTGTTCACTGCCCTTCGCATGGTGTTCACTACCCATGGCATGGTGTTCACTACCCATGGCGTGGTGTTTACTACCCTTGCCGCCATGTTTACTACCCTTGGTGTGGTGTTCACTACCCTTAACGTGGTGTTCACTACTCTTGGCGTGGTGTTCACTACCCTTAACATGGTGTTCACTACCCATGACGTCATGTTCACTACCCTTGGCGTGGGGTTCACTAACCTTGGCGTGGTGTTCACCACTCTTGGCGTGGTGTTCACTGCCCTTCGTGTGGTGTTCACTACCCATGGCATGGTGTTCACTACCCATAACGTGGTGTTTACTACCCTTGCCGCCATGTTTACTACCCTTGGTGTGGTGTTCACTACCCTTGGCATGTTCTTCACTACCCTTGACGTGGTGTTCACTACCCTTGGCGTGGTGATCACTACCCTTGGCATGTTCTTCACTACCCTTGACGTGGTGTTCACTACCCTTGCCGCCATGTTTACTACCCTTGGTGTGGTGTTCACTACCCTTAACGTGGTGTTCACTACTCTTGGCGTGGTGTTCACTACCCTTAACGTGGTGTTCACTACCCATGACGTCATGTTCACTACCCTTGGCGTGGGGTTCACTAACCTTAGCGTGGTGTTCACCACTCTTGGCGTGGTGTTCACTGCCCTTCGCGTGGTGTTCACTACCCATGGCATGGTGTTCACTACCCATGGCGTGGTGTTTACTACCCTTGCCGCCATGTTTACTACCCTTGGTGTGGTGTTCACTACCCTTGGCATGTTCTTCACTACCCTTGACGTGGTGTTCACTACCCTTGGCGTGGTGATCACTACCCTTGGCATGTTCTTCACTACCCTTGACGTGGTGTTCACTACCCTTGCCGCCATGTTTACTACCCTTGGTGTGGTGTTCACTACCCTTAACGTGGTGTTCACTACTCTTGGCGTGGTGTTCACTACCCTTAACGTGGTGTTCACTACCCATGACGTCATGTTCACTACCCTTGGCGTGGGGTTCACTAACCTTGGCGTGGTGTTCACCACTATTGGCGTGGTGTTCACTGCCCTTCGCGTGGTGTTCACTACCCATGGCATGGTGTTCACTACCCATGGCGTGGTGTTTACTACCCTTGCCGCCATGTTTACTACCCTTGGTGTGGTGTTCACTACCCTTAACGTGGTGTTCACTACTCTTGGCGTGGTGTTCACTACCCTTAACGTGGTGTTCACTACCCATGACGTCATGTTCACTACCCTTGGCGTGGGGTTCACTAACCTTGGCGTGGTGTTCACCACTCTTGGCGTGGTGTTCACTGCCCATCCCGTGGTGTTCACTACCCATGGCATGGTGTTCACTACCCATGGCGTGGTGTTTACTACCCTTGGCATGGTGTTCACTATCCTTAGCGTGGTGTTCACTATCCTTGGAGTTGTGTTTACTATCCAAGGCGTGGTATTCACTATCCTTGGCGTGGTGTTCACTATCCTTTGCGTGGTGTTCACAACCCTTGCCGTGGTGTTCACTACCCATAGCGTGGTGTTCACTACCCATGGCGTGGTGTTCACTACCCTTGGCGTGGTGATCACTACCCTTGGCATGTTCTTCACTACCCTTGACGTGGTGTTCACTACCCTTGCCGCCATGTTTACTACCCTTAATGTGGTGTTCACTACCCTTAACGTGGTGTTCACTACTCTTGGCGTCGTGTTCACTACCCTTAACGTGGTGTTCACTACCCATGACGTCATGTTCACTACCCTTGGCGTGGGGTTCACTAACCTTGGCGTGGTGTTCACCACTATTGGCGTGGTGTTCACTGCCCTTCGCGTGGTGTTCACTACCCATGGCATGGTGTTCACTACCAATGGCGAGGTGTTTACTACCCTTGCCGCCATGTTTACTACCCTTGGTGTGGTGTTCACTACCCTTAACGTGGTGTTCACTACTCTTGGCGTGGTGTTCACTACCCTTAACGTGGTGTTCACTACACATGACGTCATGTTCACTACCCTTGGCGTGGGGTTCACTAACCTTGGCGTGGTGTTCACCACTCTTGGCGTGGGGTTCAATGCCCTTCGAGTGGTGTTCACTACCCATGGCATGGTGTTCACTACCCATGGCGTGTTGTTTACTACCCTTGGCGTGGTGTTCACTATCCTTAGCGTGGTGTTCACTATCCTTGGAGTTGTGTTTACTATCCAAGGCGTGGTATTCACTATCCTTGGCGTGGTGTTCACTATCCTTAGCGTGGTGTTCACTATCCTTAGCGTGGTGTTCACAACCCTTGCCGTGGTATTCACTACCCTTGGCGTGGTGTTCACTACCCTTAGCGTGATGTTCACTGAACTTGCCGTGGTGTTCACTACCCATGGCGTGGTGTTCACTACCCATGGCGTGGTGTTCACTACCCTTGGCGTGGTGATCACTACCCTTGGCATGTTCTTCACTACCCTTGACGTGGTGTTCACTACCCTTGCCGCCATGTTTACTACCCTTGGTGTGGTGTTCACTACCCTTAACGTGGTGTTCACTACTCTTGGCGTGGTGTTCATTACCCTTAACGTGGTGTTCACTACCCATGACGTCATGTTCACTACCCTTGGCGTGGGGCTCACTAACCTTGGCGTGGTGTTCACCACTCTTGGCGTGGTGTTCATTGCCCATCGCGTGGTGTTCACTACCCATGGCATGGTGTTCACTACCCATGGCGTGGTGTTTACTACCCTTGGCATGGTGTTCACTATCCTTAGCGTGGTGTTCACTATCCTTGGAGTTGTGTTTACTATCCAAGGCGTGGTATTCACTATCCTTGGCGTGGTGTTCACTATCCTTAGCGTGGTGTTCACTATCCTTAGCGTGGTGTTCACAACCCTTGCCGTGGTATTCACTACCCTTGGCGTGGTGTTCACTACCCTTAGCGTGATGTTCACTGAACTTGCCGTGGTGTTCACTACCCATGGCGTGGTGTTCACTACCCATGGCGTGGTGTTCACTACCCTTGGCGTGGTGATCACTACCCTTGGCATGTTCTTCACTATCCTTGACGTGGTGTTCACTACCCTTGCCGCCATGTTTACTACCCTTGGTGTGGTGTTCACTACCCTTAACGTGGTGTTCACTACTCTTGGCGTGGTGTTCACTACCCTTAACGTGGTGTTCACTACCCATGACGTCATGTTCACTACCCTTGGCGTGGGGTTCACTAACCTTGGCGTGGTGTTCACCACTCTTGGCGTGGTGTTCAGTGCCCTTCGCGTGGTGTTCACTACCCATGGCATGGTGTTCACTACCCATGGCGTGGTGTTTACTACCCTTGCCACCATGTTTACTACCCTTGGTGTGGTGTTCACTACCCTTGGTATGTTTTTCACTACCCTTGACGTGGTGTTCACTACCCTTGGCGTGGTGATCACTACCCTTGGCATGTTCTTCACTACCCTTGACGTGGTGTTCACTACCCTTGCCGCCATGTTTACTACCCTTGGTGTGGTGTTCACTACCCTTAACGTGGTGTTCACTACTCTTGGCGTGGTGTTCACTACCCTTAACGTGGTGTTCACTACCCATGACGTCATGTTCACTACCCTTGGCGTGGGGTTCACTAACCTTGGCGTGGTGTTCACCACTATTGGCGTGGTGTTCACTGCCCTTCGCGTGGTGTTCACTACCCATGGCATGGTGTTCACTACCCATGGCGTGGTGTTTACTACCCTTGCCGCCATGTTTACTACCCTTGGTGTGGTGTTCACTACCCTTAACGTGGTGTTCACTACTCTTGGCGTGGTGTTCACTACCCTTAACGTGGTGTTCACTACCCATGACGTCATGTTCACTACCCTTGGCGTGGGGTTCACTAACCTTGGCGTGGTGTTCACCACTCTTGGCGTGGTGTTCACTGCCCATCGCGTGGTGTTCACTACCCATGGCATGGTGTTCACTACCCATGGCGTGGTGTTTACTACCCTTGGCATGGTGTTCACTATCCTTAGCGTGGTGTTCACTATCCTTGGAGTTGTGTTTACTATCCAAGGCGTGGTATTCACTATCCTTGGCGTGGTGTTCACTATCCTTAGCGTGGTGTTCACTATCCTTAGCGTGGTGTTCACAACCCTTGCCGTGGTATTCACTACCCTTGGCGTGGTGTTCACTACCCTTAGCGTGATGTTCACTGAACTTGCCGTGGTGTTCACTACCCATGGCGTGGTGTTCACTACCCATGGCGTGGTGTTCACTACCCTTGGCGTGGTGATCACTACCCTTGGCATGTTCTTCACTATCCTTCACGTGGTGTTCACTACCCTTGCCGCCATGTTTACTACCCTTGGTGTGGTGTTCACTACCCTTAACGTGGTGTTCACTACTCTTGGCGTGGTGTTCACTACCCTTAACGTGGTGTTCACTACCCATGACGTCATGTTCACAACCCTTGGCGTGGGGTTCACTAACCTTGGCGTGGTGTTCACCACTCTTGGCGTGGTGTTCACTGCCCTTCGCGTGGTGTTCACTACCCATGGCATGGTGTTCACTACCCATG
Source organism: Procambarus clarkii (assembly GCF_040958095.1). NCBI lineage: Eukaryota > Metazoa > Arthropoda > Malacostraca > Decapoda > Cambaridae > Procambarus > Procambarus clarkii. The sequence goes on from NC_091169.1 coordinate 7,992,004, forward strand.
GCGTGGTGTTTACTACCCTTGCCACCATGTTTACTACCCTTGGTGTGGTGTTCACTACCCTTGGTATGTTTTTCACTACCCTTGACGTGGTGTTCACTACCCTTGGCGTGGTGATCACTACCCTTGGCATGTTCTTCACTACCCTTGACGTGGTGTTCACTACCCTTGCCGCCATGTTTACTACCCTTGGTGTGGTGTTCACTACCCTTAACGTGGTGTTCACTACTCTTGGCGTGGTGTTCACTACCCTTAACGTGGTGTTCACTACCCATGACGTCATGTTCACTACCCTTGGCGTGGGGTTCACTAACCTTGGCGTGGTGTTCACCACTATTGGCGTGGTGTTCACTGCCCTTCGCGTGGTGTTCACTACCCATGGCATGGTGTTCACTACCCATGGCGTGGTGTTTACTACCCTTGCCGCCATGTTTACTACCCTTGGTGTGGTGTTCACTACCCTTAACGTGGTGTTCACTACTCTTGGCGTGGTGTTCACTACCCTTAACGTGGTGTTCACTACCCATGACGTCATGTTCACTACCCTTGGCGTGGGGTTCACTAACCTTGGCGTGGTGTTCACTACTCTTGGCGTGGTGTTCACTGCCCATCGCGTGGTGTTCACTACCCATGGCATGGTGTTCACTACCCATGGCGTGGTGTTTACTACCCTTGGCATGGAGTTCACTATCCTTAGCGTGGTGTTCACTATCCTTGGAGTTGTGTTTACTATCCAAGGCGTGGTATTCACTATCCTTGGCGTGGTGTTCACTATCCTTAGCGTGGTGTTCACAACCCTTGCCGTGGTGTTCACTACCCATAGCGTGGTGTTCACTACCCATGGCGTGGTGTTCACTACCCTTGGCGTGGTGATCACTACCCTTGGCATGTTCTTCACTACCCTTGACGTGGTGTTCACTACCCTTGCCGCCATGTTTACTACCCTTGGTGTGGTGTTCACTACCCTTAACGTGGTGTTCACTACTCTTGGCGTCGTGTTCACTACCCTTAACGTGGTGTTCACTACCCATGACGTCATGTTCACTACCCTTGGCGTGGGATTCACTAACCTTGGCGTGGTGTTCACCACTATTGGCGTGGTGTTCACTGCCCTTCGCGTGGTGTTCACTACCCATGGCATGGTGTTCACTACCAATGGCGTGGTGTTTACTACCCTTGCCGCCATGTTTACTACCCTTGGTGTGGTGTTCACTACCCTTAACGTGGTGTTCACTACTCTTGGCGTGGTGTTCACTACCCTTAACGTGGTGTTCACTACCCATGACGTCATGTTCACTACCCTTGGCGTGGGGTTCACTAACCTTGGCGTGGTGTTCACCACTCTTGGCGTGGGGTTCACTGCCCTTCGCGTGGTGTTCACTACCCATGGCATGGTGTTCACTACCCATGGCGTGGTGTTTACTACCTTTGGCGTGGTGTTCACTATCCTTAGCGTGGTGTTCACTATCCTTGGAGTTGTGTTTACTATCCAAGGCGTGGTATTCACTATCCTTGGCGTGGTGTTCACTATCCTTAGCGTGGTGTTCACTATCCTTAGCGTGGTGTTCACAACCCTTGCCGTGGTATTCACTACCCTTGGCGTGGTGTTCACTACCCTTAGCGTGATGTTCACTGAACTTGCCGTGGTGTTCACTACCCATGGCGTGGTGTTCACTACCCATGGCGTGGTGTTCACTACCCTTGGCGTGGTGATCACTACCCTTGGCATGTTCTTCACTACCCTTGACGTGGTGTTCACAACCCTTGCCGCCATGTTTACTACCCTTGGTGTGGTGTTCACTACCCTTAACGTGGTGTTCACTACTCTTGGCGTGGTGTTCACTACCCTTAACGTGGTGTTCACTACCCATGACGTCATGTTCACTACCCTTGGCGTGGGGTTCACTAACCTTGGCGTGGTGTTCACCACTCTCGGCGTGGTGTTCACTGCCCATCGCGTGGTGTTCACTACCCATGGCATGGTGTTCACTACCCATGGCGTGGTGTTTACTACCCTTGGCATGGTGTTCACTATCCTTAGCGTGGTGTTCACTATCCTTGGAGTTGTGTTTACTATCCAAGGCGTGGTATTCACTATCCTTAGCGTGGTGTTCACTATCCTTAGCGTGGTGTTCACTATCCTTAGCGTGGTGTTCACAACCCTTGCCGTGGTATTCACTACCCTTGGCGTTGTGTTCACTACCCTTAGCGTGATGTTCACTGAACTTGCCGTGGTGTTCACTACCCATGGCGTGGTGTTCACTACCCATGGCGTGGTGTTCACTACCCTTGGCGTGGTGATCACTACCCTTGGCATGTTCTTCACTACCCTTGACGTGGTGTTCACTACCCTTGCCGCCATGTTTACTACCCTTGGTGTGGTGTTCACTACCCTTAACGTGGTGTTCACTACTCTTGGCGTGGTGTTCACTACCCTTAACGTGGTGTTCACTACCCATGACGTCATGTTCACTACCCTTGGCGTGGGGTTCACTAACCTTGGCGTGGTGTTCACCACTCTTGGCGTGGTGTTCACTGCCCTTCGCGTTGTGTTCACTACCCATGGCATGGTGTTCACTACCCATGGCGTGGTGTTTACTACCCTTGGCGTGGTGTTCACTATCCTTAGCGTGGTGTTCACTATCCTTGGAGTTGTGTTTACTATCCAAGGCGTGGTATTCACTCTCATTGGCGTGGTGTTCACTATCCTTAGCGTGGTGTTCACTATCCTTAGCGTGGTGTTCACAACCCTTGCCGTGGTATTCACTACCCTTGGCGTGGTGTTCACTACCCTTAGCGTGATGTTCACTGAACTTGCCGTGGTGTTCACTACCCATGGCGTGGTGTTCACTACCCATGGCGTGGTGTTCACTACCCTTGGCGTGGTGAGCACTACCCTTGGCATGTTCTTCACTACCCTTGACGTGGTGTTCACTACCCTTGCCGCCATGTTTACTACCCTTGGTGTGGTGTTCACTACCCTTAACGTGGTGTTCACTACTCTTGGCGTGGTGTTCACTACCCTTAACGTGGTGTTCACTACCCATGACGTCATGTTCACTACCCTTGGCGTGGGGTTCACTAACCTTGGCGTGGTGTTCACCACTCTTGGCGTGGTGTTCACTGCCCTTCGCGTGGTGTTCACTACCCATGGCATGGTGTCCACTACCCATGGCGTGGTGTTTACTACCCTTGGCGTGGTGTTCACTATCCTTAGCGTGGTGTTCACTATCCTTGGAGTTGTGTTTACTATCCAAGGCGTGGTATTCACTATCCTTGGCGTGGTGTTCACTATCCTTAGCGTGGTGTTCACTATCCTTAGCGTGGTGTTCACAACCCTTGCCGTGGTATTCACTAACCTTGGCGTGGTGTTCACTACCCTTAGCGTGATGTTCACTGAACTTGCCGTGGTGTTCACTACCCATGGCGTGGTGTTCACTACCCATGGCGTGGTGTTCACTACCCTTGGCGTGGTGATCACTACTCTTGGCATGTTCTTCACTACCCTTGACGTGGTGTTCACTACCCTTGCCGCCATGTTTACTACCCTTGGTGTGGTGTTCACTACCCTTAACGTGGTGTTCACTACTCTTGGCGTGGTGTTCACTACCCTTAACGTGGTGTTCACTACCCATGACGTCATGTTCACTACCCTTGGCGTGGGGTTCACTAACCTTGGCGTGGTGTTCACCACTCTTGGCGTGGTGTTCACTGCCCTTCGCGTGGTGTTCACTACCCATGGCATGGTGTTCACTACCCATGGCGTGGTGTTTACTACCCTTGCCGCCATGTTTACTACCCTTGGTGTGGTGTTCACTACCCTTGGCATGTTCTTCACTACCCTTGACGTGGTGTTCACTACCCTTGGCGTGGTGATCACTACCCTTGGCATGTTCTTCACTACCCTTGACGTGGTGTTCACTACCCTTGCCGCCATGTTTACTACCCTTGCTGTGGTGTTCACTACCCTTAACGTGGTGTTCACTACTCTTGGCGTGGTGTTCACTACCCTTAACGTGGTGTTCACTACCCATGACGTCATGTTCACTACCCTTGGCGTGGGGTTCACTAACCATGGCGTGGTGTTCACCACTCTTGGCGTGGTGTTCACTGCCCTTCGCGTGGTGTTCACTACCCATGGCATGGTGTTCACTACCCATGGCGTGGTGGTTACTACCCTTGCCGCCATGTTTACTACCCTTGGTGTGGTGTTCACTACCCTTGGCATGTTCTTCACTACCCTTGACGTGGTGTTCACTACCCTTGGCGTGGTGATCACTACCCTTGGCATGTTCTTCACTACCCTTGACGTGGTGTTCACTACCCTTGCCGCCATGTTTACTACCCTTGGTGTGGTGTTCACTACCCTTAACGTGGTGTTCACTACTCTTGGCGTGGTGTTCACTACCCTTAACGTGGTGTTCACTACCCATGACGTCATGTTCACTACCCGTGGCGTGGGGTTCACTAACCTTGGCGTGGTGTTCACCACTCTTGGCGTGGTGTTCACTGCCCTTCGCGTGTTGTTCACTACCCATGGCATGGTGTTCACTACCCATGGCGTGGTGTTTACTACCCTTGCCGCCATGTTTACTACCCTTGGTGTGGTGTTCACTCCCCTTGGCATGTTCTTCACTACCCTTGACGTGGTGTTCACTACCCTTGGCGTGGTGATCACTACCCTTGGCATGTTCTTCACTACCCTTGACGTGGTGTTCACTACCCTTGCCGCCATGTTTACTACCCTTGGTGTGGTGTTCACTACCCTTAACGTGGTGTTCACTACTCTTGGCGTGGTGTTCACTACCCTTAACGTGGTGTTCACTACCCATGACGTCATGTTCACTACCCTTGGCGTGGGGTTCACTAACCTTGGCGTGGTGTTCACCACTCTTGGCGTGGTGTTCACTGCCCTTCGCGTGGTGTTCACTACCCATGGCATGGTGTTCACTACCCATGGCGTGGTGTTTACTACCCTTGGCATGGTGTTCACTATCCTTAGCGTGGTGTTCACTATCCTTGGAGTTGTGTTTACTATCCAAGGCGTGGTATTCACTATCCTTGGCGTGGTGTTCACTATCTTTAGCGTGGTGTTCACTATCCTTAGCGTGGTGTTCACAACCCTTGCCGTGGTATTCACTACCCTTGGCGTGGTGTTCACTACCCTTAGCGTGATGTTCACTGAACTTGCCGTGGAGTTCACTACCCATGGCGTGGTGTTCACTACCCATGGCGTGGTGTTCACTAACCGTGGCGTGGTGATCACTACCCTTGGCATGTTCTTCACTACCCTTGACGTGGTGTTCACTACCCTTGCCGCCATGTTTACTACCCTTGGTGTGGTGTTCACTACCCTTAACGTGGTGTTCACTACTCTTGGCGTGGTGTTCACTACCCTTAACGTGGTGTTCACTACCCATGACGTCATGTTCACTACCCTTGGCGTGGGGTTCACTAACCTTGGCGTGGTGTTCACCACTCTTGGCGTGGTGTTCACTGCCCTTCGCGTGGTGTTCACTACCCATGGCATGGTGTTCACTACCCATGGCGTGGTGTTTACTACCCTTTGCGTGGTGTTCACTATCCTTAGCGTGGTGTTCACTATCCTTGGAGTTGTGTTTACTATCCAAGGCGTGGTATTCACTATCCTTGGCGTGGTGTTCACTATCCTTAGCGTGGTGTTCACTATCCTTAGCGTAGTGTTCACAACCCTTGCCGTGGTATTCACTACCCTTGGCGTGGTGTTCACTACCCTTAGCGTGATGTTCACTGAACTTGCCGTGGTGTTCACTACCCATGGCGTGGTGTTCACTACCCATGGCGTGGTGTTCACTACCCTTGGCGTGGTGATCACTACCCTTGGCATGTTCTTCACTAACCTTGACGTGGTGTTCACTACCCTTGCCGCCATGTTTACTACCCTTGGTGTGGTGTTCACTACCTTTAACGTGGTGTTCACTACTCTTGGCGTGGTGTTCACTACCCTTAACGTGGTGTTCACTACCCATGACGTCATGTTCACTACCCTTGGCGTGGGGTTCACTAACCTTGGCGTGGTGTTCACCACTCTTAGCGTGGTGTTCACTGCCCTTCGCGTGGTGTTCACTACCCATGGCATGGTGTTCGCTACCCATGGCGTGGTGTTTACTACCCTTGACGTGGTGTTCACTATCCTTTGCGTGGTGTTCACTATCCTTGGAGTTGTGTTTACTATCCAAGGCGTGGTATTCACTATCCTTGGCGTGGTGTTCACTATCCTTAGCGTGGTGTTCACTATCCTTAGCGTGGTGTTCACAACCCTTGCCGTGGTATTCACTACCCTTGGCGTGGTGTTCACTACCCTTAGCGTGATGTTCACTGAACTTGCCGTGGTGTTCACTACCCATGGCGTGGTGTTCACTACCCATGGCGTGGTGTTCACTATCCTTGGCGTGGTGTTCACTATCCTTAGCGTGGTGTTCACTACCCTTAGCGTGATGTTCACTGAACTTGCCGTGGTGTTCACTAACCATGGCGTGGTGTTCACTACCCATGGCGTGGTGTTCACTACCCTTGGCGTGGTGATCACTACCCTTGGCATGTTCTTCACTACCCTTGACGTGGTGTTCACTACCCATGCCGCCATGTTTACTACCCTTGGTGTGGTGTTCACTACCCTTAACGTGGTGTTCACTACTCTTGGCGTGGTGTTCACTACCCTTAACGTGGTGTTCACTACCCATGACGTCATGTTCACTACCCTTGGCGTGGGGTTCACTAACTTTGGCGTGGTGTTCACCACTCTTGGCGTAGTGTTCACTGCCCTTCGCGTGGTGTTCACTACCCATGGCATGGTGTTCACTACCCATGGCGTGGTGTTTACTACCCTTGGCGTGGTGTTCACTATCCTTAGCGTGGTGTTCACTATCCTTGGAGTTGTGTTTACTATCCAAGGCGTGGTATTCACTATCCTTGGCGTGGTGTTCACTATCCTTAGCGTGGTGTTCACTATCCTTAGCGTGGTGTTCACAACCCTTGCCGTGGTATTCACTACCCTTGGCGTGGTGTTCACTACCCTTAGCGTGATGTTCACTGAACTTGCCGTGGTGTTCACTACCCATGGCGTGGTGTTCACTACCCATGGCGTGGTGTTCACTACCCTTGGCGTGGTGATCACTACCCTTGGCATGTTCTTCACTACCCTTGACGTGGTGTTCACTACCCTTGCCGCCATGTTTACTACCCTTGGTGTGGTGTTCACTACCCTTAACGTGGTGTTCACTACTCTTGGCGTGGTGTTCACTACCCTTAACGTGGTGTTCACTACCCATGACGTCATGTTCACTACCCTTGGCGTGGGGTTCACTAACCTTGGCGTGGTGTTCACCACTCTTGGCGTGGTGTTCACTGCCCTTCGCGTGGTGTTCACTACCTATGGCATGGTGTTCACTACCCATGGCGTGGTGTTTACTACCCTTGGCGAGGTGTTCACTATCCTTAGCGTGGTGTTCACTATCCTTGGAGTTGTGTTTACTATCCAAGGCGTGGTATTCACTATCCTTGGCGTGGTGTTCACTATCCTTAGCGTGGTGTTCACAACCCTTGCCGTGGTTTTCACTACCCTTGGCGTGGTGTTCACTACCCTTAGCGTGATGTTCACTGAACTTGCCGTGGTGTTCACTACCCATGGCGTGGTGTTCACTACCCATGGCGTGGTGTTCACTACCCTTGGCGTGGTGATCACTACCCTTGGCATGTTCTTCACTAACCTTGACGTGGTGTTCACTACCCTTGCCGCCATGTTTACTACCCTTGGTGTGGTGTTCACTACCTTTAACGTGGTGTTCACTACTCTTGGCGTGGTGTTCACTACCCTTAACGTGGTGTTCACTACCCATGACGTCATGTTCACTACCCTTGGCGTGGGGTTCACTAACCTTGGCGTGGTGTTCACCACTCTTGGCGTGGTGTTCACTGCCCTTCGCGTGGTGTTCACTACCCATGGCATGGTGTTCGCTACCCATGGCGTGGTGTTTACTACCCTTGACGTGGTGTTCACTATCCTTTGCGTGGTGTTCACTATCCTTGCCGCCATGTTTACTACCCTTGCTGTGGTGTTCACTACCCTTAACGTGGTGTTCACTACTCTTGGCGTGGTGTTCACTACCCTTAACGTGGTGTTCACTACCCATGACGTCATGTTCACTACCCTTGGCGTGGGGTTCACTAACCATGGCGTGGTGTTCACCACTCTTGGCGTGGTGTTCACTGCCCTTCGCGTGGTGTTCACTACCCATGGCATGGTGTTCACTACCCATGGCGTGGTGGTTACTACCCTTGCCGCCATGTTTACTACCCTTGGTGTGGTGTTCACTACCCTTGGCATGTTCTTCACTACCCTTGACGTGGTGTTCACTACCCTTGGCGTGGTGATCACTACCCTTGGCATGTTCTTCACTACCCTTGACGTGGTGTTCACTACCCTTGCCGCCATGTTTACTACCCTTGGTGTGGTGTTCACTACCCTTAACGTGGTGTTCACTACTCTTGGCGTGGTGTTCACTACCCTTAACGTGGTGTTCACTACCCATGACGTCATGTTCACTACCCGTGGCGTGGGGTTCACTAACCTTGGCGTGGTGTTCACCACTCTTGGCGTGGTGTTCACTGCCCTTCGCGTGGTGTTCACTACCCATGGCATGGTGTTCACTACCCATGGCGTGGTGTTTACTACCCTTGCCGCCATGTTTACTACCCTTGGTGTGGTGTTCACTCCCCTTGGCATGTTCTTCACTACCCTTGACGTGGTGTTCACTACCCTTGGCGTGGTGATCACTACCCTTGGCATGTTCTTCACTACCCTTGACGTGGTGTTCACTACCCTTGCCGCCATGTTTACTACCCTTGGTGTGGTGTTCACTACCCTTAACGTGGTGTTCACTACTCTTGGCGTGGTGTTCACTACCCTTAACGTGGTGTTCACTACCCATGACGTCATGTTCACTACCCTTGGCGTGGGGTTCACTAACCTTGGCGTGGTGTTCACCACTCTTGGCGTGGTGTTCACTGCCCTTCGCGTGGTGTTCACTACCCATGGCATGGTGTTCACTACCCATGGCGTGGTGTTTACTACCCTTGGCATGGTGTTCACTATCCTTAGCGTGGTGTTCACTATCCTCGGAGTTGTGTTTACTATCCAAGGCGTGGTATTCACTATCCTTGGCGTGGTGTTCACTATCTTTAGCGTGGTGTTCACTATCCTTAGCGTGGTGTTCACAACCCTTGCCGTGGTATTCACTACCCTTGGCGTGGTGTTCACTACCCTTAGCGTGATGTTCACTGAACTTGCCGTGGAGTTCACTACCCATGGCGTGGTGTTCACTACCCATGGCGTGGTGTTCACTAACCGTGGCGTGGTGATCACTACCCTTGGCATGTTCTTCACTACCCTTGACGTGGTGTTCACTACCCTTGCCGCCATGTTTACTACCCTTGGTGTGGTGTTCACTACCCTTAACGTGGTGTTCACTACTCTTGGCGTGGTGTTCACTACCCTTAACGTGGTGTTCACTACCCATGACGTCATGTTCACTACCCTTGGCGTGGGGTTCACTAACCTTGGCGTGGTGTTCACCACTCTTGGCGTGGTGTTCACTGCCCTTCGCGTGGTGTTCACTACCCATGGCATGGTGTTCACTACCCATGGCGTGGTGTTTACTACCCTTTGCGTGGTGTTCACTATCCTTAGCGTGGTGTTCACTATCCTTGGAGTTGTGTTTACTATCCAAGGCGTGGTATTCACTATCCTTGGCGTGGTGTTCACTATCCTTAGCGTGGTGTTCACTATCCTTAGCGTAGTGTTCACAACCCTTGCCGTGGTATTCACTACCCTTGGCGTGGTGTTCACTACCCTTAGCGTGATGTTCACTGAACTTGCCGTGGTGTTCACTACCCATGGCGTGGTGTTCACTACCCATGGCGTGGTGTTCACTACCCTTGGCGTGGTGATCACTACCCTTGGCATGTTCTTCACTAACCTTGACGTGGTGTTCACTACCCTTGCCGCCATGTTTACTACCCTTGGTGTGGTGTTCACTACCTTTAACGTGGTGTTCACTACTCTTGGCGTGGTGTTCACTACCCTTAACGTGGTGTTCACTACCCATGACGTCATGTTCACTACCCTTGGCGTGGGGTTCACTAACCTTGGCGTGGTGTTCACCACTCTTAGCGTGGTGTTCACTGCCCTTCGCGTGGTGTTCACTACCCATGGCATGGTGTTCGCTACCCATGGCGTGGTGTTTACTACCCTTGACGTGGTGTTCACTATCCTTTGCGTGGTGTTCACTATCCTTGGAGTTGTGTTTACTATCCAAGGCGTGGTATTCACTATCCTTGGCGTGGTGTTCACTATCCTTAGCGTGGTGTTCACTATCCTTAGCGTGGTGTTCACAACCCTTGCCGTGGTATTCACTACCCTTGGCGTGGTGTTCACTACCCTTAGCGTGATGTTCACTGAACTTGCCGTGGTGTTCACTACCCATGGCGTGGTGTTCACTACCCATGGCGTGGTGTTCACTATCCTTGGCGTGGTGTTCACTATCCTTAGCGTGGTGTTCACTACCCTTAGCGTGATGTTCACTGAACTTGCCGTGGTGTTCACTAACCATGGCGTGGTGTTCACTACCCATGGCGTGGTGTTCACTACCCTTGGCGTGGTGATCACTACCCTTGGCATGTTCTTCACTACCCTTGACGTGGTGTTCACTACCCATGCCGCCATGTTTACTACCCTTGGTGTGGTGTTCACTACCCTTAACGTGGTGTTCACTACTCTTGGCGTGGTGTTCACTACCCTTAACGTGGTGTTCACTACCCATGACGTCATGTTCACTACCCTTGGCGTGGGGTTCACTAACTTTGGCGTGGTGTTCACCACTCTTGGCGTAGTGTTCACTGCCCTTCGCGTGGTGTTCACTACCCATGGCATGGTGTTCACTACCCATGGCGTGGTGTTTACTACCCTTGGCGTGGTGTTCACTATCCTTAGCGTGGTGTTCACTATCCTTGGAGTTGTGTTTACTATCCAAGGCGTGGTATTCACTATCCTTGGCGTGGTGTTCACTATCCTTAGCGTGGTGTTCACTATCCTTAGCGTGGTGTTCACAACCCTTGCCGTGGTATTCACTACCCTTGGCGTGGTGTTCACTACCCTTAGCGTGATGTTCACTGAACTTGCCGTGGTGTTCACTACCCATGGCGTGGTGTTCACTACCCATGGCGTGGTGTTCACTACCCTTGGCGTGGTGATCACTACCCTTGGCATGTTCTTCACTACCCTTGACGTGGTGTTCACTACCCTTGCCGCCATGTTTACTACCCTTGGTGTGGTGTTCACTACCCTTAACGTGGTGTTCACTACTCTTGGCGTGGTGTTCACTACCCTTAACGTGGTGTTCACTACCCATGACGTCATGTTCACTACCCTTGGCGTGGGGTTCACTAACCTTGGCGTGGTGTTCACCACTCTTGGCGTGGTGTTCACTGCCCTTCGCGTGGTGTTCACTACCTATGGCATGGTGTTCACTACCCATGGCGTGGTGTTTACTACCCTTGGCGAGGTGTTCACTATCCTTAGCGTGGTGTTCACTATCCTTGGAGTTGTGTTTACTATCCAAGGCGTGGTATTCACTATCCTTGGCGTGGTGTTCACTATCCTTAGCGTGGTGTTCACAACCCTTGCCGTGGTTTTCACTACCCTTGGCGTGGTGTTCACTACCCTTAGCGTGATGTTCACTGAACTTGCCGTGGTGTTCACTACCCATGGCGTGGTGTTCACTACCCATGGCGTGGTGTTCACTACCCTTGGCGTGGTGATCACTACCCTTGGCATGTTCTTCACTAACCTTGACGTGGTGTTCACTACCCTTGCCGCCATGTTTACTACCCTTGGTGTGGTGTTCACTACCTTTAACGTGGTGTTCACTACTCTTGGCGTGGTGTTCACTACCCTTAACGTGGTGTTCACTACCCATGACGTCATGTTCACTACCCTTGGCGTGGGGTTCACTAACCTTGGCGTGGTGTTCACCACTCTTGGCGTGGTGTTCACTGCCCTTCGCGTGGTGTTCACTACCCATGGCATGGTGTTCGCTACCCATGGCGTGGTGTTTACTACCCTTGACGTGGTGTTCACTATCCTTTGCGTGGTGTTCACTATCCTTGGAGTTGTGTTTACTATCCAAGGCGTGGTATTCACTATCCTTGGCGTGGTGTTCACTATCCTTAGCGTGGTGTTCACTATCCTTAGCGTGGTGTTCACAACCCTTGCCGTGGTATTCACTACCCTTGGCGTGGTGTTCACTACCCTTAGCGTGATGTTCACTGAACTGGCCGTGGTGTTCACTACCCATGGTGTGGTGTTCACTACCCATGGCGTGGTGTTCACTACCCTTGGCGTGGTGATCACTACCCTTGGCATGTTCTTCACTACCCTTGACGTGGTGTTCACTACCCTTGGCATGTTCTTCACTACCCTTGGTGTGGTGTTCACTACCCTTAACGTGGTGTTCACTACTCTTGGCGTGGTGTTCACTACCCTAACGTGGTGTTCATTACCCATGACGTCATGTTCACTACCCTAGGCGTGGGGTTCACTAACCTTTGCGTGGTGTTCACCACTCTTGGCGTGGTGTTCACTGCCCTTCACGTGGTGTTCACTACCCATGGCATGGTGTTCACTACCCTTGGCGTGGTGTTCACTATCCTTAGCGTGGTGTTCACTATCCTTGGAGTTGTGTTTACTATCCAAGGCGTGGTATTCACTATCTTTGGCGTGGTGTTCACTATCCTTAGCGTGGTGTTCACTATCCTTAGCGTGGTGTTCACAACCCTTGCCGTGGTATTCACTACCCTTGGCGTGGTGTTCACTACCCTTAGCGTGATGTTCACTGAACTTGCCGTGGTGTTCACTACCCATGGCGTGGTGTTCACTACCCATGGCGTGGTGTTCACTACCCGTGGCGTGGTGATCACTACCCTTGGCATGTTCTTCACTACCCTTGACGTGGTGTTCACTACCCTTGCCGCCATGTTTACTACCCTTGGTGTGGTGTTCACTACCCTTAACGTGGTGTTCACTACTCTTGGCGTGGTGTTCACTACCCTTAACGTGGTGTTCACTACCCATGACGTCATGTTCACTACCCTTGGCGTGGGGTTCACTAACCTTGGCGTGGTGTTCACCACTCTTGGCGTGGTGTTCACTGCCCTTCGCGTGGTGTTCACTACCCATGGCATGGTGTTCACTACCCACGGCGTGGTGTTTACTACCCTTGGCGTGGTGTTCAATATCCTTAGCGTGGTGTTCACTATCCTTGGAGTTGTGTTTACTATCCAAGGCGTGGTATTCACTATCCTTGGCGTGGTGTTCACTATCCTTAGCGTGGTGTTCACTATCCTTAGCGTGGTGTTCACAACCCTTGCCGTGGTATTCACTACCCTTGGCGTGGTGTTCACTACCCTTAGCGTGATGTTCACTGAACTTGCCGTGGAGTTCACTACCCATGGCGTGGTGTTCACTACCCATGGCGTGGTGTTCACTAACCGTGGCGTGGTGATCACTACCCTTGGCATGTTCTTCACTACCCTTGACGTGGTGTTCACTACCCTTGCCGCCATGTTTACTACCCTTGGTGTGGTGTTCACTACCCTTAACGTGGTGTTCACTACTCTTGGCGTGGTGTTCACTACCCTTAACGTGGTGTTCACTACCCATGACGTCATGTTCACTACCCTTGGCGTGGGGTTCACTAACCTTGGCGTGGTGTTCACCACTCTTGGCGTGGTGTTCACTGCCCTTCGCGTGGTGTTCACTACCCATGGCATGGTGTTCACTACCCATGGCGTGGTGTTTACTACCCTTTGCGTGGTGTTCACTATCCTTAGCGTGGTGTTCACTATCCTTGGAGTTGTGTTTACTATCCAAGGCGTGGTATTCACTATCCTTGGCGTGGTGTTCACTATCCTTAGCGTGGTGTTCACTATCCTTAGCGTAGTGTTCACAACCCTTGCCGTGGTATTCACTACCCTTGGCGTGGTGTTCACTACCCTTAGCGTGATGTTCACTGAACTTGCCGTGGTGTTCACTACCCATGGCGTGGTGTTCACTACCCATGGCGTGGTGTTCACTACCCTTGGCGTGGTGATCACTACCCTTGGCATGTTCTTCACTAACCTTGACGTGGTGTTCACTACCCTTGCCGCCATGTTTACTACCCTTGGTGTGGTGTTCACTACCTTTAACGTGGTGTTCACTACTCTTGGCGTGGTGTTCACTACCCTTAACGTGGTGTTCACTACCCATGACGTCATGTTCACTACCCTTGGCGTGGGGTTCACTAACCTTGGCGTGGTGTTCACCACTCTTAGCGTGGTGTTCACTGCCCTTCGCGTGGTGTTCACTACCCATGGCATGGTGTTCGCTACCCATGGCGTGGTGTTTACTACCCTTGACGTGGTGTTCACTATCCTTTGCGTGGTGTTCACTATCCTTGGAGTTGTGTTTACTATCCAAGGCGTGGTATTCACTATCCTTGGCGTGGTGTTCACTATCCTTAGCGTGGTGTTCACTATCCTTAGCGTGGTGTTCACAACCCTTGCCGTGGTATTCACTACCCTTGGCGTGGTGTTCACTACCCTTAGCGTGATGTTCACTGAACTTGCCGTGGTGTTCACTACCCATGGCGTGGTGTTCACTACCCATGGCGTGGTGTTCACTATCCTTGGCGTGGTGTTCACTATCCTTAGCGTGGTGTTCACTACCCTTAGCGTGATGTTCACTGAACTTGCCGTGGTGTTCACTAACCATGGCGTGGTGTTCACTACCCATGGCGTGGTGTTCACTACCCTTGGCGTGGTGATCACTACCCTTGGCATGTTCTTCACTACCCTTGACGTGGTGTTCACTACCCATGCCGCCATGTTTACTACCCTTGGTGTGGTGTTCACTACCCTTAACGTGGTGTTCACTACTCTTGGCGTGGTGTTCACTACCCTTAACGTGGTGTTCACTACCCATGACGTCATGTTCACTACCCTTGGCGTGGGGTTCACTAACTTTGGCGTGGTGTTCACCACTCTTGGCGTAGTGTTCACTGCCCTTCGCGTGGTGTTCACTACCCATGGCATGGTGTTCACTACCCATGGCGTGGTGTTTACTACCCTTGGCGTGGTGTTCACTATCCTTAGCGTGGTGTTCACTATCCTTGGAGTTGTGTTTACTATCCAAGGCGTGGTATTCACTATCCTTGGCGTGGTGTTCACTATCCTTAGCGTGGTGTTCACTATCCTTAGCGTGGTGTTCACAACCCTTGCCGTGGTATTCACTACCCTTGGCGTGGTGTTCACTACCCTTAGCGTGATGTTCACTGAACTTGCCGTGGTGTTCACTACCCATGGCGTGGTGTTCACTACCCATGGCGTGGTGTTCACTACCCTTGGCGTGGTGATCACTACCCTTGGCATGTTCTTCACTACCCTTGACGTGGTGTTCACTACCCTTGCCGCCATGTTTACTACCCTTGGTGTGGTGTTCACTACCCTTAACGTGGTGTTCACTACTCTTGGCGTGGTGTTCACTACCCTTAACGTGGTGTTCACTACCCATGACGTCATGTTCACTACCCTTGGCGTGGGGTTCACTAACCTTGGCGTGGTGTTCACCACTCTTGGCGTGGTGTTCACTGCCCTTCGCGTGGTGTTCACTACCTATGGCATGGTGTTCACTACCCATGGCGTGGTGTTTACTACCCTTGGCGAGGTGTTCACTATCCTTAGCGTGGTGTTCACTATCCTTGGAGTTGTGTTTACTATCCAAGGCGTGGTATTCACTATCCTTGGCGTGGTGTTCACTATCCTTAGCGTGGTGTTCACAACCCTTGCCGTGGTTTTCACTACCCTTGGCGTGGTGTTCACTACCCTTAGCGTGATGTTCACTGAACTTGCCGTGGTGTTCACTACCCATGGCGTGGTGTTCACTACCCATGGCGTGGTGTTCACTACCCTTGGCGTGGTGATCACTACCCTTGGCATGTTCTTCACTAACCTTGACGTGGTGTTCACTACCCTTGCCGCCATGTTTACTACCCTTGGTGTGGTGTTCACTACCTTTAACGTGGTGTTCACTACTCTTGGCGTGGTGTTCACTACCCTTAACGTGGTGTTCACTACCCATGACGTCATGTTCACTACCCTTGGCGTGGGGTTCACTAACCTTGGCGTGGTGTTCACCACTCTTGGCGTGGTGTTCACTGCCCTTCGCGTGGTGTTCACTACCCATGGCATGGTGTTCGCTACCCATGGCGTGGTGTTTACTACCCTTGACGTGGTGTTCACTATCCTTTGCGTGGTGTTCACTATCCTTGGAGTTGTGTTTACTATCCAAGGCGTGGTATTCACTATCCTTGGCGTGGTGTTCACTATCCTTAGCGTGGTGTTCACTATCCTTAGCGTGGTGTTCACAACCCTTGCCGTGGTATTCACTACCCTTGGCGTGGTGTTCACTACCCTTAGCGTGATGTTCACTGAACTGGCCGTGGTGTTCACTACCCATGGTGTGGTGTTCACTACCCATGGCGTGGTGTTCACTACCCTTGGCGTGGTGATCACTACCCTTGGCATGTTCTTCACTACCCTTGACGTGGTGTTCACTACCCTTGGCATGTTCTTCACTACCCTTGGTGTGGTGTTCACTACCCTTAACGTGGTGTTCACTACTCTTGGCGTGGTGTTCACTACCCTAACGTGGTGTTCATTACCCATGACGTCATGTTCACTACCCTAGGCGTGGGGTTCACTAACCTTTGCGTGGTGTTCACCACTCTTGGCGTGGTGTTCACTGCCCTTCACGTGGTGTTCACTACCCATGGCATGGTGTTCACTACCCTTGGCGTGGTGTTCACTATCCTTAGCGTGGTGTTCACTATCCTTGGAGTTGTGTTTACTATCCAAGGCGTGGTATTCACTATCTTTGGCGTGGTGTTCACTATCCTTAGCGTGGTGTTCACTATCCTTAGCGTGGTGTTCACAACCCTTGCCGTGGTATTCACTACCCTTGGCGTGGTGTTCACTACCCTTAGCGTGATGTTCACTGAACTTGCCGTGGTGTTCACTACCCATGGCGTGGTGTTCACTACCCATGGCGTGGTGTTCACTACCCGTGGCGTGGTGATCACTACCCTTGGCATGTTCTTCACTACCCTTGACGTGGTGTTCACTACCCTTGCCGCCATGTTTACTACCCTTGGTGTGGTGTTCACTACCCTTAACGTGGTGTTCACTACTCTTGGCGTGGTGTTCACTACCCTTAACGTGGTGTTCACTACCCATGACGTCATGTTCACTACCCTTGGCGTGGGGTTCACTAACCTTGGCGTGGTGTTCACCACTCTTGGCGTGGTGTTCACTGCCCTTCGCGTGGTGTTCACTACCCATGGCATGGTGTTCACTACCCACGGCGTGGTGTTTACTACCCTTGGCGTGGTGTTCAATATCCTTAGCGTGGTGTTCACTATCCTTGGAGTTGTGTTTACTATCCAAGGCGTGGTATTCACTATCCTTGGCGTGGTGTTCACTATCCTTAGCGTGGTGTTCACTATCCTTAGCGTGGTGTTCACAACCCTTGCCGTGGTATTCACTACCCTTGGCGTGGTGTTCACTACCCTTAGCGTGATGTTCACTGAACTTGCCGTGGTGTTCACTACCCATGGCGTGGTGTTCACTACCCATGGCGTGGTGTTCACTACCCTTGGCGTGGTGATCACTACCCTTGGCATGTTCTTCACTAACCTTGACGTGGTGTTCACTACCCTTGCCGCCATGTTTACTACCCTTGGTGTGGTGTTCACTACCTTTAACGTGGTGTTCACTACTCTTGGCGTGGTGTTCACTACCCTTAACGTGGTGTTCACTACCCATGACGTCATGTTCACTACCCTTGGCGTGGGGTTCACTAACCTTGGCGTGGTGTTCACCACTCTTGGCGTGGTGTTCACTGCCCTTCGCGTGGTGTTCACTACCTATGGCATGGTGTTCACTACCCATGGCGTGGTGTTTACTACCCTTGGCGTGGTGTTCACTATCCTTAGCGTGGTGTTCACTATCCTTGGAGTTGTGTTTACTATCCAAGGCGTGGTATTCACTATCCTTCGCGTGGTGTTCACTATCCTTAGCGTGGTGTTCACAACCCTTGCCGTGGTATTCACTACCCTTGGCGTGGTGTTCACTACCCTTAGCGTGATGTTCACTGAACTTGCCGTGGTGTTCACTACCCATGGCGTGGTGTTCACTACCCATGGCGTGGTGTTCACTACCCTTGGCGTGGTGATCACTGCCCTTGGCATGTTCTTCACTACCCTTGACGTGGTGTTCACTACCCTTCCCGCCATGTTTACTACCCTTGGTGTGGTGTTCACTACCCTTAACGTGGTGTTCACTACTCTTGGCGTGGTGTTCACTACCCTTAACGTGGTGTTCACTACCCATGACGTCATGTTCACTACCCTTGGCGTGGGGTTCACTAACCTTGGCGTGGTGTTCACCACTCTTGGCGTGGTGTTCACTGCCCTTCGCGTGGTGTTCACTACCTATGGCATGGTGTTCACTACCCATGGCGTGGTGTTTACTACCCTTGGCGTGGTGTTCACTATCCTTAGCGTGGTGTTCACTATCCTTGGAGTTGTGTTTACTATCCAAGGCGTGGTATTCACTATCTTTGGCGTGGTGTTCACTATCCTTAGCGTGGTGTTCACTATCCTTAGCGTGGTGTTCACAACCCTTGCCGTGGTATTCACTACCCTTGGCGTGGTGTTCACTACCCTTAGCGTGATGTTCACTGAACTTGCCGTGGTGTTCACTACCCATGGCGTGGTGTTCACTACCCATGGCGTGGTGTTCACTACCCGTGGCGTGGTGATCACTACCCTTGGCATGTTCTTCACTACCCTTGACGTGGTGTTCACTACCCTTGCCGCCATGTTTACTACCCTTGGTGTGGTGTTCACTACCCTTAACGTGGTGTTCACTACTCTTGGCGTGGTGTTCACTACCCTTAACGTGGTGTTCACTACCCATGACGTCATGTTCACTACCCTTGGCGTGGGGTTCACTAACCTTGGCGTGGTGTTCACCACTCTTGGCGTGGTGTTCACTGCCCTTCGCGTGGTGTTCACTACCCATGGCATGGTGTTCACTACCCACGGCGTGGTGTTTACTACCCTTGGCGTGGTGTTCAATATCCTTAGCGTGGTGTTCACTATCCTTGGAGTTGTGTTTACTATCCAAGGCGTGGTATTCACTATCCTTGGCGTGGTGTTCACTACCCTTAGCGTGATGTTCACTGAACTTGCCGTGGTGTTCACTACCCATGGCGTGGTGTTCACTACCCATGGCGTGGTGTTCACTACCCTTGGCGTGGTGATCACTACCCTTGGCATGTTCTTCACTAACCTTGACGTGGTGTTCACTACCCTTGCCGCCATGTTTACTACCCTTGGTGTGGTGTTCACTACCTTTAACGTGGTGTTCACTACTCTTGGCGTGGTGTTCACTACCCTTAACGTGGTGTTCACTACCCATGACGTCATGTTCACTACCCTTGGCGTGGGGTTCACTAACCTTGGCGTGGTGTTCACCACTCTTGGCGTGGTGTTCACTGCCCTTCGCGTGGTGTTCACTACCTATGGCATGGTGTTCACTACCCATGGCGTGGTGTTTGCTACCCTTGGCGTGGTGTTCACTATCCTTAGCGTGGTGTTCACTATCCTTAGCGTGGTGTTCACAACCCTTGCCGTGGTATTCACTACCCTTGGCGTGGTGTTCACTACCCTTAGCGTGATGTTCACTGAACTTGCCGTGGTGTTCACTACCCATGGCGTGGTGTTCACTACCCATGGCGTGGTGTTCACTACCCTTGGCGTGGTGATCACTACCCTTGGCATGTTCTTCACTAACCTTGACGTGGTGTTCACTACCCTTGCCGCCATGTTTACTACCCTTGGTGTGGTGTTCACTACCTTTAACGTGGTGTTCACTACTCTTGGCGTGGTGTTCACTACCCTTAACGTGGTGTTCACTACCCATGACGTCATGTTCACTACCCTTGGCGTGGGGTTCACTAACCTTGGCGTGGTGTTCACCACTCTTGGCGTGGTGTTCACTGCCCTTCGCGTGGTGTTCACTACCTATGGCATGGTGTTCACTACCCATGGCGTGGTGTTTGCTACCCTTGGCGTGGTGTTCACTATCCTTAGCGTGGTGTTCACTATCCTTGGAGTTGTGTTTACTATCCAAGGCGTGGTATTCACTATCCTTCGCGTGGTGTTCACTATCCTTAGCGTGGTGTTCACAACCCTTGCCGTGGTATTCACTACCCTTGGCGTGGTGTTCACTACCCTTAGCGTGATGTTCACTGAACTTGCCGTGGTGTTCACTACCCATGGCGTGGTGTTCACTACCCATGGCGTGGTGTTCACTACCCTTGGCGTGGTGATCACTACCCTTGGCATGTTCTTCACTACCCTTGACGTGGTGTTCACTACCCTTCCCGCCATGTTTACTACCCTTGGTGTGGTGTTCACTACCCTTAACGTGGTGTTCACTACTCTTGGCGTGGTGTTCACTACCCTTAACGTGGTGTTCACTACCCATGACGTCATGTTCACTACCCTTGGCGTGGGGTTCACTAACCTTGGCGTGGTGTTCACCACTCTTGGCGTGGTGTTCACTGCCCTTCGCGTGGTGTTCACTACCCATGGAATGGTGTTCACTACCCATAGCGTGGTGTTTACTACCCTTGGCGTGGTGTTCACTATCCTTAGCGTGGTGTTCACTATCCTTGGAGTTGTGTTTACTATCCAAGGCGTGGTATTCACTATCCTTGGCGTGGTGTTCACTATCCTTAGCGTGGTGTTCACTATCCTTAGCGTGGTGTTCACAACCCTTGCCGTGGTATTCACTACCCTTGGCGTGGTGTTCACTACCCTTAGCGTGATGTTCACTGAACTTGCCGTGGTGTTCACTACCCATGGCGTGGTGTTCACTACCCATGGCGTGGTGTTCACTACCCTTGGCGTGGTGATCACTACCCTTGGCATGTTCTTCACTACCCTTGACGTGGTGTTCACTACCCTTGCCGCCATGTTTACTACCCTTGGTGTGGTGTTTACTACCCTTAACGTGGTGTTCACTACTCTTGGCGTGGTGTTCACTACCCTAACGTGGTGTTCATTACCCATGACGTCATGTTCACTACCCTTGGCGTGGTGTTCACCACTCTTGGCGTGGTGTTCACTGCCCTTCACGTGGTGTTCACTACCCATGGCATGGTGTTCACTACCCATGGCGTGGTGTTTACTACCCTTGGCGTGGTGTTCACTATCCTTAGCGTGGTGTTCACTATCCTTGGAGTTGTGTTTACTATCCAAGGCGTGGTATTCACTATCCTTGGCGTGGTGTTCACTATCCTTGGCGTGGTGTTCACTATCCTTAGCGTTGTGTTCACTATCCTTAGCGTGGTGTTCACAACCCTTGCCGTGGTATTCACTACCCTTGGCGTGGTGTTCACTACCCTTAGCGTGATGTTCACTGAACTTGCCGTGGCGTTCACTACCCATGGCGTGGTGTTCACTACCCATGGCGTGGTGTTCACTATCCTTGGCGTGGTGTTCACTATCTTTAGCGTGGTGTTCACTACCCTTAGCGTGATGTTCACTGAACTTGCCGTGGTGTTCACTAACCATGGCATGGTGTTCACTACCCATGGAGTGGTGTTCACTACCCTTAGCGTGGTGATCACTACCCTTGGCATGTTCTTCACTACCCTTGACGTGGTGTTCACTACCCTTGCCGCCATGTTTACTACCCTTGGTGTGGTGTTCACTACCCTTAACGTGGTGTTCACTACTCTTGGCGTGGTGTTCACTACCCTTAACGTGGTGTTCACTACACATGACGTCATGTTCACTACCCTTGGCGTGGGGTTCACTAACCTTGGCGTGGTGTTCACCACTCTTGGCGTGGTGTTCACTGCCCTTCGCGTGGTGTTCACTACCCATGGCATGGTGTTCACTACCCATGGCGTGGTGTTTACTACCCTTGGCGTGGTGTTCACTATCCTTAGCGTGGTGTTCATTATCCTTGGAGTTGTGTTTACTATCCAAGGCGTGGTATTCACTATGCTTGGCGTGGTGTTCACTATCCTTAGCGTGGTGTTCACTATCCTTAGCGTGGTGTTCACAACCCTTGCCGTGGTATTCACTACCCTTGGCGTGGTGTTCACTACCCTTAGCGTGATGTTCACTGAACTTGCCGTGGTGTTCACTACCCATGGCGTGGTGTTCACTACCCATGGCGTGGTGTTCACTACCCTTGGCGTGGTGATCACTACCCTTGGCATGTTCTTCACTACCCTTGACGTGGTGTTCACTACCCTTCCCGCCATGTTTACTACCCTTGGTGTGGTGTTCACTACCCTTAACGTGGTGTTCACTACTCTTGGCGTGGTGTTCACTACCCTTAACGTGGTGTTCACTACCCATGACGTCATGTTCACTACCCTTGGCGTTGGGTTCACTAACCTTGGCGTGGTGTTCACCACTCTTGGCGTGGTGTTCACTGCCCTTCGCGTGGTGTTCACTACCCATGGCATGGAGTTCACTACCCATTGCGTGGTGTTTACTACCCTTGGCATGGTGTTCACTATCCTTAGCGTGGTGTTCACTATCCTTGGAGTTGTGTTTACTATCCAAGGCGTGGTATTCACTATCCTTGGCGTGATGTTCACTATCCTTAGCGTGGTGTTCACTATCCTTAGCGTGGTGTTCACAACCCTTGCCGTGGTATTCACTACCCTTGGCGTGGTGTTCACTACCCTTAGCGTGATGTTCACTCTACTTGCCGTGGTGTTCACTACCCATGGCGTGGTGTTCACTACCCATGGCGTGGTGTTCACTACCCATGGCGTGGTGTTCACTACCCTTGCCGCCATGTTTACTACCCTTGGTGTGGTGTTCACTACCCTTAACGTGGTGTTCACTACTCTTGGCGTGGTGTTCACTACCCTTAACGTGGTGTTCACTACCCATGACGTCATGTTCACTACCCTTGGCGTGGGGTTCACTAACCTTGGCGTGGTGTTCACCACTCTTGGCGTGGTGTTCACTGCCCATCGCGTGGTGTTCACTACCCATGGCATGGTGTTCACTACCCATGGCGTGGTGTTTACTACCCTTGGCGTGGTGTTCACTATCCTTTGCGTGGTGTTCACTATCCTTAGCGTGGTGTTCACAACCCTTGCCGTGGTATTCACTACCCTTGGCGTGGTGTTCACTACCCTTAGCGTGATGTTCACTCAACTTGCCGTGGTGTTCACTACCCATGGCGTGGTGTTCACTACACATGGCGTGGTGTTCACTACCCTTGGCGTGGTGATCACTACCCTTGGCATGTTCTTCACTACCCTTGACGTGGTGTTCACTACCCTTGCCGCAATGTTTACTACCCTTGGTGTGGTGTTCACTACCCTTAACGTGGTGTTCACTACTCTTGGCGTGGTGTTCACTACCCTTAACGTGGTGTTCACTACCCATGACGTCATGTTCACTACCCTTGGCGTGGGGTTCACTAACCTTGGCGTGGTGTTCACCACTCTTGGCGTGGTGTTCACTGCCCTTCGCGTGGTGTTCACTACCCATGGCATGGTGTTCACTACCCATAGCGTGGTGTTTACTACCCTTGGCATGGTGTTCACTATCCTTAGCGTGGTGTTCACTATCCTTGGAGTTGTGTTTACTATCCAAGGCGTGGTATTCACTATCCTTGGCGTGGTGTTCACTATCCTTAGCGTGGTGTTCACTATCCTTAGCGTGGTGTTCACAACCCTTGCCGTGGTATTCACTATCCTTGGCGTGGTGTTCACTACCCTTAGCGTGATGTTCACTGAACTTGCCGTGGTGTTCACTACCCATGGCGTGGTGTTCACTACCCATGGCGTGGTGTTCACTACCCTTGGCGTGGTGATCACTACCCTTGGCATGTTCTTCACTACCCTTGACGTGGTGTTCACTACCCATGCCGCCATGTTTACTACCCTTGGTGTGGTGTTCACTACCCTTAACGTGGTGTTCACTACTCTTGGCGTGGTGTTCACTACCCTTAACGTGGTGTTCACTACCCATGACGTCATGTTCACTACCCTTGGCGTGGGGTTCACTAACCTTGGCGTGGTGTTCACCACTCTTGGCGTGGTGTTCACTGCCCTTCGCGTGGTGTTCACTACCCATGGCATGGTGTTCACTACCCATGGCGTGGTGTTTACTACCCTTGGCGTGGTGTTCACTATCCTTAGCGTGGTGTTCACTATCCTTGGAGTTGTGTTTACTATCCAAGGCGTGGTATTCACTATCCTTGGCGTGGTGTTCACTATCCTTAGCGTGGTGTTCACTATCCTTAGCGTGGTGTTCACAACCCTTGCCGTGGTATTCACTACCCTTGGCGTGGTGTTCACTACCCTTAGCGTGATGTTCACTGAACTTGCCGTGGTGTTCACTACCCATGGCGTGGTGTTCACTACCCATGGCGTGGTGTTCACTACCCTTGGCGTGGTGATCACTACCCTTGGCATGTTCTTCACTACCCTTGACGTGGTGTTCACTACCCTTGCCGCCATGTTTACTACCCTTGGTGTGGTGTTTACTACCCTTAACGTGGTGTTCACTACTCTTGGCGTGGTGTTCACTACCCTAACGTGGTGTTCATTACCCATGACGTCATGTTCACTACCCTTGGCGTGGTGTTCACCACTCTTGGCGTGGTGTTCACTGCCCTTCACGTGGTGTTCACTACCCATGGCATGGTGTTCACTACCCATGGCGTGGTGTTTACTACCCTTGGCGTGGTGTTCACTATCCTTAGCGTGGTGTTCACTATCCTTGGAGTTGTGTTTACTATCCAAGGCGTGGTATTCACTATCCTTGGCGTGGTGTTCACTATCCTTGGCGTGGTGTTCACTATCCTTAGCGTTGTGTTCACTATCCTTAGCGTGGTGTTCACAACCCTTGCCGTGGTATTCACTACCCTTGGCGTGGTGTTCACTACCCTTAGCGTGATGTTCACTGAACTTGCCGTGGCGTTCACTACCCATGGCGTGGTGTTCACTACCCATGGCGTGGTGTTCACTATCCTTGGCGTGGTGTTCACTATCCTTAGCGTGGTGTTCACTACCCTTAGCGTGATGTTCACTGAACTTGCCGTGGTGTTCACTAACCATGGCATGGTGTTCACAACCCATGGAGTGGTGTTCACTACCCTTAGCGTGGTGATCACTACCCTTGGCATGTTCTTCACTACCCTTGACGTGGTGTTCACTACCCTTGCCGCCATGTTTACTACCCTTGGTGTGGTGTTCACTACCCTTAACGTGGTGTTCACTACTCTTGGCGTGGTGTTCACTACCCTTAACGTGGTGTTCACTACCCATGACGTCATGTTCACTACCCTTGGCGTGGGGTTCACTAACCTTGGCGTGGTGTTCACCACTCTTGGCGTGGTGTTCACTGCCCTTCGCGTGGTGTTCACTACCCATGGCATGGTGTTCACTACCCATGGCGTGGTGTTTACTACCCTTGGCGTGGTGTTCACTATCCTTAGCGTGGTGTTCATTATCCTTGGAGTTGTGTTTACTATCCAAGGCGTGGTATTCACTATGCTTGGCGTGGTGTTCACTATCCTTAGCGTGGTGTTCACTATCCTTAGCGTGGTGTTCACAACCCTTGCCGTGGTATTCACTACCCTTGGCGTGGTGTTCACTACCCTTAGCGTGATGTTCACTGAACTTGCCGTGGTGTTCACTACCCATGGCGTGGTGTTCACTACCCATGGCGTGGTGTTCACTACCCTTGGCGTGGTGATCACTACCCTTGGCATGTTCTTCACTACCCTTGACGTGGTGTTCACTACCCTTCCCGCCATGTTTACTACCCTTGGTGTGGTGTTCACTACCCTTAACGTGGTGTTCACTACTCTTGGCGTGGTGTTCACTACCCTTAACGTGGTGTTCACTACCCATGACGTCATGTTCACTACCCTTGGCGTTGGGTTCACTAACCTTGGCGTGGTGTTCACCACTCTTGGCGTGGTGTTCACTGCCCTTCGCGTGGTGTTCACTACCCATGGCATGGAGTTCACTACCCATTGCGTGGTGTTTACTACCCTTGGCATGGTGTTCACTATCCTTAGCGTGGTGTTCACTATCCTTGGAGTTGTGTTTACTATCCAAGGCGTGGTATTCACTATCCTTGGCGTGATGTTCACTATCCTTAGCGTGGTGTTCACTATCCTTAGCGTGGTGTTCACAACCCTTGCCGTGGTATTCACTACCCTTGGCGTGGTGTTCACTACCCTTAGCGTGATGTTCACTCTACTTGCCGTGGTGTTCACTACCCATGGCGTGGTGTTCACTACCCATGGCGTGGTGTTCACTACCCATGGCGTGGTGTTCACTACCCTTGCCGCCATGTTTACTACCCTTGGTGTGGTGTTCACTACCCTTAACGTGGTGTTCACTACTCTTGGCGTGGTGTTCACTACCCTTAACGTGGTGTTCACTACCCATGACGTCATGTTCACTACCCTTGGCGTGGGGTTCACTAACCTTGGCGTGGTGTTCACCACTCTTGGCGTGGTGTTCACTGCCCTTCGCGTGGTGTTCACTACCCATGGCATGGTGTTCACTACCCATGGCGTGGTGTTTACTACCCTTGGCGTGGTGTTCACTATCCTTTGCGTGGTGTTCACTATCCTTAGCGTGGTGTTCACAACCCTTGCCGTGGTATTCACTACCCTTGGCGTGGTGTTCACTACCCTTAGCGTGATGTTCACTGAACTTGCCGTGGTGTTCACTACCCATGGCGTGGTGTTCACTACCCATGGCGTGGTGTTCACTACCCTTGGCGTGGTGATCACTACCCTTGGCATGTTCTTCACTACCCTTGACGTGGTGTTCACTACCCTTGCCGCCATGTTTACTACCCTTGGTGTGGTGTTTACTACCCTTAACGTGGTGTTCACTACTCTTGGCGTGGTGTTCACTACCCTAACGTGGTGTTCATTACCCATGACGTCATGTTCACTACCCTTGGCGTGGTGTTCACCACTCTTGGCGTGGTGTTCACTGCCCTTCACGTGGTGTTCACTACCCATGGCATGGTGTTCACTACCCATGGCGTGGTGTTTACTACCCTTGGCGTGGTGTTCACTATCCTTAGCGTGGTGTTCACTATCCTTGGAGTTGTGTTTACTATCCAAGGCGTGGTATTCACTATCCTTGGCGTGGTGTTCACTATCCTTGGCGTGGTGTTCACTATCCTTAGCGTTGTGTTCACTATCCTTAGCGTGGTGTTCACAACCCTTGCCGTGGTATTCACTACCCTTGGCGTGGTGTTCACTACCCTTAGCGTGATGTTCACTGAACTTGCCGTGGCGTTCACTACCCATGGCGTGGTGTTCACTACCCATGGCGTGGTGTTCACTATCCTTGGCGTGGTGTTCACTATCCTTAGCGTGGTGTTCACTACCCTTAGCGTGATGTTCACTGAACTTGCCGTGGTGTTCACTAACCATGGCATGGTGTTCACTACCCATGGAGTGGTGTTCACTACCCTTAGCGTGGTGATCACTACCCTTGGCATGTTCTTCACTACCCTTGACGTGGTGTTCACTACCCTTGCCGCCATGTTTACTACCCTTGGTGTGGTGTTCACTACCCTTAACGTGGTGTTCACTACTCTTGGCGTGGTGTTCACTACCCTTAACGTGGTGTTCACTACCCATGACGTCATGTTCACTACCCTTGGCGTGGGGTTCACTAACCTTGGCGTGGTGTTCACCACTCTTGGCGTGGTGTTCACTGCCCTTCGCGTGGTGTTCACTACCCATGGCATGGTGTTCACTACCCATGGCGTGGTGTTTACTACCCTTGGCGTGGTGTTCACTATCCTTAGCGTGGTGTTCATTATCCTTGGAGTTGTGTTTACTATCCAAGGCGTGGTATTCACTATGCTTGGCGTGGTGTTCACTATCCTTAGCGTGGTGTTCACTATCCTTAGCGTGGTGTTCACAACCCTTGCCGTGGTATTCACTACCCTTGGCGTGGTGTTCACTACCCTAAGCGTGATGTTCACTGAACTTGCCGTGGTGTTCACTACCCATGGCGTGGTGTTCACTACCCATGGCGTGGTGTTCACTACCCTTGGCGTGGTGATCACTACCCTTGGCATGTTCTTCACTACCCTTGACGTGGTGTTCACTACCCTTCCCGCCATGTTTACTACCCTTGGTGTGGTGTTCACTACCCTTAACGTGGTGTTCACTACTCTTGGCGTGGTGTTCACTACCCTTAACGTGGTGTTCACTACCCATGACGTCATGTTCACTACCCTTGGCGTTGGGTTCACTAACCTTGGCGTGGTGTTCACCACTCTTGGCGTGGTGTTCACTGCCCTTCGTGTGGTGTTCACTACCCATGGCATGGAGTTCACTACCCATTGCGTGGTGTTTACTACCCTTGGCATGGTGTTCACTATCCTTAGCGTGGTGTTCACTATCCTTGGAGTTGTGTTTACTATCCAAGGCGTGGTATTCACTATCCTTGGCGTGATGTTCACTATCCTTAGCGTGGTGTTCACTATCCTTAGCGTGGTGTTCACAACCCTTGCCGTGGTATTCACTACCCTTGGCGTGGTGTTCACTACCCTTAGCGTGATGTTCACTCTACTTGCCGTGGTGTTCACTACCCATGGCGTGGTGTTCACTACCCATGGCGTGGTGTTCACTACCCTTGCCGCCATGTTTACTACCCTTGGTGTGGTGTTCACTACCCTTAACGTGGTGTTCACTACTCTTGGCGTGGTGTTCACTACCCTTAACGTGGTGTTCACTACCCATGACGTCATGTTCACTACCCTTGGCGTGGTGTTCACAACCCCTGCCGTGGTATTCACTACCCTTAGCGTGGTGTTCACTACCCTTAGCGTGATGTTCACTGAACTTGCCGTGGTGTTCACTACCCATGGCGTGGTGTTCACTACCCATGGCGTCGTGTTCACTACCATTGGCGTGGTGATCACTACCCTTGGCATGTTCTTCACTACCCTTGACGTGGTGTTCACTACCCTTGCCGCCATGTTTACTACCCTTGGTGTGGTGTTCACTACCCTTAACGTGGTGTTCACTACTCTTGGCGTGGTGTTCACTACCCTTAACGTGGTGTTCACTACCCATGACGTCATGTTCACTACCCTTGGCGTGGGGTTCACTAACCTTGGCGTGGTGTTCACCACTCTTGGCGTGGTGTTCACTGCCCTTCGCGTGGTGTTCACTACCCATGGCATGGTGTTCACTACCCATGGCGTGGTGTTTACTACCCTTGGCGTGGTGTTCACTATCCTTTGCGTGGTGTTCACTATCCTTAGCGTGGTGTTCACAACCCTTGCCGTGGTATTCACTACCCTTGGCGTGGTGTTCACTACCCTTAGCGTGATGTTCACTGAACTTGCCGTGGTGTTCACTACCCATGGCGTGGTGTTCACTACCCATGGCGTGGTGTTCACTACCCTTGGCGTGGTGATCACTACGCTTGGCATGTTCTTCACTACCCTTGACGTGGTGTTCACTACCCTTCCCGCCATGTTTACTACCCTTGGTGTGGTGTTCACTACCCTTAACGTGGTGTTCACTACTCTTGGCGTGGTGTTCACTACCCTTAACGTGGTGTTCACTACCCATGACGTCATGTTCACTACCCTTGGCGTGGGGTTCACTAACCTTGGCGTGGTGTTCACCACTCTTGGCGTGGTGTTCACTGCCCTTCGCGTGGTGTTCACTACCCATGGCATGGTGTTCACTACCCATGGCGTGGTGTTTACTACCCTTGGCATGGTGTTCACTACCCTTAGCGTGATGTTCACTCAACTTGCCGTGGTGTTCACTACCCATGGCGTGGTGTTCACTACCCATGGCGTGGTGTTCACTACCCTTGCCGCCATGTTTACTACCCTTGGTGTGGTGTTCACTACCCTTAACGTGGTGTTCACTACTCTTGGCGTGGTGTTCACTACCCTTAACGTGGTGTTCACTACCCATGACGTCATGTTCACTACCCTTGGCGTGGGGTTCACTAACCTTGGCGTGGTGTTCACCACTCTTGGCGTGGTGTTCACTGCCCTTCGCGTGGTGTTCACTACCCATGGCATGGTGTTCACTACCCATGGCGTGGTGTTTACTACCCTTGGCGTGGTGTTCACTATCCTTTGCGTGGTGTTCACTATCCTTAGCGTGGTGTTCACAACCCTTGCCGTGGTATTCACTACCCTTGGCGTGGTGTTCACTACCCTTAGCGTGATGTTCACTGAACTTGCCGTGGTGTTCACTACCCATGGCGTGGTGTTCACTACCCATGGCGTGGTGTTCACTACCCTTGGCGTGGTGATCACTACCCTTGGCATGTTCTTCACTACCCTTGACGTGGTGTTCACTACCCTTCCCGCCATGTTTACTACCCTTGGTGTGGTGTTCACTACCCTTAACGTGGTGTTCACTACTCTTGGCGTGGTGTTCACTACCCTTAACGTGGTGTTCACTACCCATGACGTCATGTTCACTACCCTTGGCGTGGGGTTCACTAACCTTGGCGTGGTGTTCACCACTCCTGGCGTGGTGTTCACGGCCTTCGCGTGGTGTTCACTACCCATGGCATGGAGTTCACTACCCATGGCGTGGTGTTTACTACCCTTGGCATGGTGTTCACTATCCTTAGCGTGGTGTTCACTATCCTTGGAGTTGTGTTTACTATCCAAGGCGTGGTATTCACTATCCTTGGCGTGGTGTTCACTATCCTTAGCGTGGTGTTCACTATCCTTAGCGTGGTGTTCACAACCCTTGCCGTGGTATTCACTACCCTTGGCGTGGTGTTCACTACCCTTTGCGTGATGTTCACTCAACTTGCCGTGGTGTTCACTACCCATGGCGTGGTGTTCACTACCCATGGCGTGGTGTTCACTACCCTTGGCGTGGTGATCACTACCCTTGGCATGTTCTTCACTACCCTTGACGTGGTGTTCACTACCCTTGCCGCAATGTTTACTACCCTTGGTGTGGTGTTCACTACCCTTAACGTGGTGTTCACTACTCTTGGCGTGGTGTTCACTACCCTTAACGTGGTGTTCACTACCCATGACGTCATGTTCACTACCCTTGGCGTGGGGTTCACTAACCTTGGCGTGGTGTTCACCACTCTTGGCGTGGTGTTCACTGCCCTTCACGTGGTGTTCACTACCCATGGCATGGTGTTCACTACCCATGGCGTGGTGTTTACTACCCTTGGCATGGTGTTCACTATCCTTAGCGTGGTGTTCACTATTCTTGGAGTTGTGTTTACTATCCAAGGCGTGGTATTCACTATCCTTGGCGTGGTGTTCACTATCCTTAGCGTGGTGTTCACTATCCTTAGCGTGGTGTTCACAACCCTTGCCGTGGTATTCACTACCCTTGGCGTGGTGTTCACTACCCTTAGCGTGATGTTCACTGAACTTGCCGTGGTGTTCACTACCCATGGCGTGGTGTTCACTACCCATGGCGTGGTGTTCACTACCCATGGCGTGGTGTTCACTACCCTTGGCGTGGTGATCACTACCCTTGGCATGTTCTTCACTACCCTTGACGTGGTGTTCACTACCCATGCCGCCATGTTTACTACCCTTGGTGTGGTGTTCACTACCCTTAACGTGGTGTTCACTACTCTTGGCGTGGTGTTCACTACCCTTAACGTGGTGTTCACTACCCATGACGTCATGTTCACTACCCTTGGCGTGGGGTTCACTAACCTTGGCGTGGTGTTCACCACTCTTGGCGTGGTGTTCACTGCCCTTCGCGTGGTGTTCACTACCCATGGCATGGTGTTCACTACCCATGGCGTGGTGTTTACTACCCTTGGCGTGGTGTTCACTATCCTTAGCGTGGCGTTCACTATCCTTGGAGTTGTGTTTACTATCCAAGGCGTGGTATTCACTATCCTTGGCGTGGTGTTCACTATCCTTAGCGTGGTGTTCACTATCCTTAGCGTGGTGTTCACAACGCTTGCCGTGGTATTCACTACCCTTGGCGTGGTGTTCACTACCCTTAGCGTGATGTTCACTGAACTTGCCGTGGTGTTCACTACCCATGGCGTGGTGTTCACTACCCATGGCGTGGTGTTCACTACCCTTGGCGTGGTGATCACTACCCTTGGCATGTTCTTCACTACCCTTGACGTGGTGTTCACTACCCTTGCCGCCATGTTTACTACCCTTGGTGTGGTGTTCACTACCCTTAACGTGGTGTTCACTACTCTTGGCGTGGTGTTCACTACCCTAACGTGGTGTTCATTACCCATGACGTCATGTTCACTACCCTTGGCGTGGGGTTCACTAACCTTGGCGTGGTGTTCACCACTCTTGGCGTGGTGTTCACTGCCCTTCACGTGGTGTTCACTACCCATGGCATGGTGTTCACTACCCATGGCGTGGTGTTTACTACCCTTGGCGTGGTGTTCACTATCCTTAGCGTGGTGTTCAATATCCTTGGAGTTGTGTTTACTATCCAAGGCGTGGTATTCACTATCCTTGGCGTGGTGTTCACTATCCTTGGCGTGGTGTTCACTATCCTTGGCGTTGTGTTCACTATCCTTAGCGTGGTGTTCACAACCCTTGCCGTGGTATTCACTACCCTTGGCGTGGTGTTCACTACCCTTAGCGTGATGTTCACTGAACTTGCCGTGGCGTTCACTACCCATGGCGTGGTGTTCACTACCCATGGCGTGGTGTTCACTATCCTTGGCGTGGTGTTCACTATCCTTAGCGTGGTGTTCACTACCCTTAGAGTGATGTTCACTGAACTTGCCGTGGTGTTCACTAACCATGGCGTGGTGTTCACTACCCATTGCGTGGTGTTCACTACCCTTGGCGTGGTGATCACTACCCTTGGCATGTTCTTCACTACCCTTGACGTGGTGTTCACTACCCTTGCCGCCATGTTTACTACCCTTGGTGTGGTGTTCACTACCCTTAACGTGGTGTTCACTACTCTTGGCGTGGTGTTCACTACCCTTAACGTGGTGTTCACTACCCATGACGTCATGTTCACTACCCTTGGCGTGGGGTTCACTAACCTTGGCGTGGTGTTCACCACTCTTGGCGTGGTGTTCACTGCCCTTCGCGTGGTGTTCACTACCCATGGCATGGAGTTCACTACCCATGGCGTGGTGTTTACTACCCTTGGCATGGTGTTCACTATCCTTAGCGTGGTGTTCACTATCCTTGGAGTTGTGTTTACTATCCAAGGCGTGGTATTCACTATCCTTGGCGTGGTGTTCACTATCCTTAGCGTGGTGTTCACTATCCTTAGCGTGGTGTTCACAACCCTTGCCGTGGTATTCACTACCCTTGGCGTGGTGTTCACTACCCTTAGCGTGATGTTCACTCAACTTGCCGTGGTGTTCACTACCCATGGCGTGGTGTTCACTACCCATGGCGTGGTGTTCACTACCCTTGGCGTGGTGATCACTACCCTTGGCATGTTCTTCACTACCCTTGACGTGGTGTTCACTACCCTTGCCGCCATGTTTACTACCCTTGGTGTGGTGTTCACTACCCTTAACGTGGTGTTCACTACTCTTGGCGTGGTGTTCACTACCCTTAACGTGGTGTTCACTACCCATGACGTCATGTTCACTACCCTTGGCGTGGGGTTCACTAACCTTGGCGTGGTGTTCACCACTCTTGGCGTGGTGTTCACTGCCCTTCGCGTGGTGTTCACTACCCATGGCATGGTGTTCACTACCCATGGCGTGGTGTTTACTACCCTTGGCATGGTGTTCACTATCCTTAGCGTGGTGTTCACTATCCTTGGAGTTGTGTTTACTATCCAAGGCGTGGTATTCACTATCCTTGGCGTGGTGTTCACTATCCTTAGCGAGGTGTTCACTATCCTTAGCGTGGTGTTCACAACCCTTGCCGTGGTATTCACTACCCTTGGCGTGGTGTTCACTACCCTTAGCGTGATGTTCACTGAACTTGCCGTGGTGTTCACTACCCATGGCGTGGTGTTCACTACCCATGGCGTGGTGTTCACTACCCTTGGCGTGGTGATCACTACATTTGGCATGTTCTTCACTACCCTTGACGTGGTGTTCACTACCCATGCCGCCATGTTTACTACCCTTGGTGTGGTGTTCACTACCCTTAACGTGGTGTTCACTACTCTTGGCGTGGTGTTCACTACCCTTAACGTGGTGTTCACTACCCATGACGTCATATTCACTACCCTTGGCGTGGGGTTCACTAACCTTGGCGTGGTGTTCACCACTCTTGGCGTGGTGTTCACTGCCCTTCGCGTGGTGTTCACTACCCATGGCATGGTGTTCACTACCCATGGCGTGGTGTTTACTACCCTTGGCGTGGTGTTCACTATCCTTAGCGTGGTGTTCACTATCCTTGGAGTTGTGTTTACTATCTAAGGCGTGGTATTCACTATCCTTGGCGTGGTGTTCACTATCCTTAGCGTGGTGTTCACTATCCTTAGCGTGGTGTTCACAACCCTTGCCGTGGTATTCACTACCCTTAGCGTGGTGTTCACTACCCTTAGCGTGATGTTCACTGAACTTGCCGTGGTGTTCACTACCCATGGCGTGGTGTTCACTACCCATGGCGTGGTGTTCACTACCCTTGGCGTGGTGATCACTACCCTTGGCATGTTCTTCACTACCCTTGACGTGGTGTTCACTACCCTTGCCGCCATGTTTACTACCCTTGGTGTGGTGTTCACTACCCTTAACGTGGTGTTCACTACTCTTGGCGTGGTGTTCACTACCCTTAACGTGGTGTTCACTACCCATGACGTCATGTTCACTACCCTTGGCGTTGGTTTCACTAACCTTGGCGTGGTGTTCACCACTCTTGGCGTGGTGTTCACTGCCCTTCGCGTGGTGTTCACTACCCATGGCATGGAGTTCACTACCCATGGCGTGGTGTTTACTACCCTTGGCATGGTGTTCACTATCCTTAGCGTGGTGTTCACTATCCTTGGAGTTGTGTTTACTATCCAAGGCGTGGTATTCACTATCCTTGGCGTGATGTTCACTATCCTTAGCGTGGTGTTCACTATCCTTAGCGTGGTGTTCACAACCCTTGCCGTGGTATTCACTACCCTTGGCGTGGTGTTCACTACCCTTAGCGTGATGTTCACTCAACTTACCGTGGTGTTCACTACCCATGGCGTGGTGTTCACTACCCATGGCGTGGTGTTCACTACCCTTGCCGCCATGTTTACTACCCTTGGTGTGGTGTTCACTACCCTTAACGTGGTGTTCACTACTCTTGGCGTGGTGTTCACTACCCTTAACGTGGTGTTCACTACCCATGACGTCATGTTCACTACCCTTGGCGTGGGGTTCACTAACCTTGGCGTGGTGTTCACCACTCTTGGCGTGGTGTTCACTGCCCTTCGCGTGGTGTTCACTACCCATGGCATGGTGTTCACTACCCATGGCGTGGTGTTTACTACCCTTGGCGTGGTGTTCACTATCCTTTGCGTGGTGTTCACTATCCTTAGCGTGGTGTTCACAACCCTTGCCGTGGTATTCACTACCCTTGGCGTGGTGTTCACTACCCTTAGCGTGATGTTCACTGAACTTGCCGTGGTGTTCACTACCCATGGCGTGGTGTTCACTACCCATGGCGTGGTGTTCACTACCCTTGGCGTGGTGATCACTACCCTTGGCATGTTCTTCACTACCCTTGACGTGGTGTTCACTACCCTTCCCGCCATGTTTACTACCCTTGGTGTGGTGTTCACTACCCTTAACGTGGTGTTCACTACTCTTGGCGTGGTGTTCACTACCCTTAACGTGGTGTTCACTACCCATGACGTCATGTTCACTACCCTTGGCGTGGGGTTCACTAACCTTGGCGTGGTGTTCACCACTCCTGGCGTGGTGTTCACGGCCTTCGCGTGGTGTTCACTACCCATGGCATGGAGTTCACTACCCATGGCGTGGTGTTTACTACCCTTGGCATGGTGTACACTATCCTTAGCGTGGTGTTCACTATCCTTGGAGTTGTGTTTACTATCCAAGGCGTGGTATTCACTATCCTTGGCGTGGTGTTCACTATCCTTAGCGTGGTGTTCACTATCCTTAGCGTGGTGTTCACAACCCTTGCCGTGGTATTCACTACCCTTGGCGTGGTGTTCACTACCCTTAGCGTGATGTTCACTGAACTTGCCGTGGCGTTCACTACCCATGGCGTGGTGTTCACTACCCATGGCGTGGTGTTCACTATCCTTGGCGTGGTGTTCACTATCCTTAGCGTGGTGTTCACTACCCTTAGCGTGATGTTCACTGAACTTGCCGTGGTGTTCACTAACCATGGCGTGGTGTTCACTACCCATGGCGTGGTGTTCACTACCCTTGGCGTGGTGATCACTACCCTTGGCATGTTCTTCACTACCCTTGACGTGGTGTTCACTACCCTTGCCGCCATGTTTACTACCCTTGGTGTGGTGTTCACTACCCTTAACGTGGTGT
Organism: Procambarus clarkii; assembly: GCF_040958095.1. Classification (NCBI taxonomy): domain Eukaryota; kingdom Metazoa; phylum Arthropoda; class Malacostraca; order Decapoda; family Cambaridae; genus Procambarus; species Procambarus clarkii. The sequence continues at coordinate 8,028,650 of NC_091169.1, forward strand.
TCACTACTCTTGGCGTGGTGTTCACTACCCTTAACGTGGTGTTCACTACCCATGACGTCATGTTCACTACCCTTGGCGTGGGGTTCACTAACCTTGGCGTGGTGTTCACCACTCTTGGCGTGGTGTTCACTGCCCTTCGCGTGGTGTTCACTACCCATGGCATGGAGTTCACTACCCATGGCGTGGTGTTTACTACCCTTGGCATGGTGTTCACTATCCTTAGCGTGGTGTTCACTATCCTTGGAGTTGTGTTTACTATCCAAGGCGTGGTATTCACTATCCTTGGCGTGGTGTTCACTATCCTTAGCGTGGTGTTCACTATCCTTAGCGTGGTGTTCACAACCCTTGCCGTGGTATTCACTACCCTTGGCGTGGTGTTCACTACCCTTAGCGTGATGTTCACTCAACTTGCCGTGGTGTTCACTACCCATGGCGTGGTGTTCACTACCCATGGCGTGGTGTTCACTACCCTTGGCGTGGTGATCACTACCCTTGGCATGTTCTTCACTACCCTTGACGTGGTGTTCACTACCCTTGCCGCCATGTTTACTACCCTTGGTGTGGTGTTCACTACCCTTAACGTGGTGTTCACTACTCTTGGCGTGGTGTTCACTACCCTTAACGTGGTGTTCACTACCCATGACGTCATGTTCACTACCCTTGGCGTGGGGTTCACTAACCTTGGCGTGGTGTTCACCACTCTTGGCGTGGTGTTCACTGCCCTTCGCGTGGTGTTCACTACCCATGGCATGGTGTTCACTACCCATGGCGTGGTGTTTACTACCCTTGGCATGGTGTTCACTATCCTTAGCGTGGTGTTCACTATCCTTGGAGTTGTGTTTACTATCCAAGGCGTGGTATTCACTATCCTCGGCGTGGTGTTCACTATCCTTAGCGAGGTGTTCACTATCCTTAGCGTGGTGTTCACAACCCTTGCCGTGGTATTCACTACCCTTGGCGTGGTGTTCACTACCCTTAGCGTGATGTTCACTGAACTTGCCGTGGTGTTCACTACCCATGGCGTGGTGTTCACTACCCATGGCGTGGTGTTCACTACCCTTGGCGTGGTGATCACTACATTTGGCATGTTCTTCACTACCCTTGACGTGGTGTTCACTACCCATGCCGCCATGTTTACTACCCTTGGTGTGGTGTTCACTACCCTTAACGTGGTGTTCACTACTCTTGGCGTGGTGTTCACTACCCTTAACGTGGTGTTCACTACCCATGACGTCATGTTCACTACCCTTGGCGTGGGGTTCACTAACCTTGGCGTGGTGTTCACCACTCTTGGCGTGGTGTTCACTGCCCTTCGCGTGGTGTTCACTACCCATGGCATGGTGTTCACTACCCATGGCGTGGTGTTTACTACCCTTGGCGTGGTGTTCACTATCCTTAGCGTGGTGTTCACTATCCTTGGAGTTGTGTTTACTATCTAAGGCGTGGTATTCACTATCCTTGGCGTGGTGTTCACTATCCTTAGCGTGGTGTTCACTATCCTTAGCGTGGTGTTCACAACCCTTGCCGTGGTATTCACTACCCTTGGCGTGGTGTTCACTACCCTTAGCGTGATGTTCACTGAACTTGCCGTGGTGTTCACTACCCATGGCGTGGTGTTCACTACCCATGGCGTGGTGTTCACTACCCTTGGCGTGGTGATCACTACCCTTGGCATGTTCTTCACTACCCTTGACGTGGTGTTCACTACCCTTGCCGCCATGTTTACTACCCTTGGTGTGGTGTTCACTACCCTTAACGTGGTGTTCACTACTCTTGGCGTGGTGTTCACTACCCTAACGTGGTGTTCATTACCCATGACGTCATGTTCACTACCCTTGGCGTGGGGTTCACTAACTTTGGCGTGGTGTTCACCACTCTTGGCGTGGTGTTCACTGCCCTTCACGTGGTGTTCACTACCCATGGCATGGTGTTCACTACCCATGACGTGGTGTTTACTACCCTTGGCGTGGTGTTCACTATCCTTAGCGTGGTGTTCACTATCCTAGGAGTTGTGTTTACTATCCAAGGCGTGGTATTCACTATCCTTGGCGTGGTGTTCACTATCCTTGGCGTGGTGTTCACTATCCTTAGCGTTGTGTTCACTATCCTTAGCGTGGTGTTCACAACCCTTGCCATGGTATTCACTACCCTTGGCGTGGTGTTCACTACCCTTAGCGTGATGTTCACTGAACTTGCCGTGGCGTTCACTACCCATGGCGTGGTGTTCACTACCCATAGCGTGGTGTTCACTATCCTTGGCGTGGTGTTCACTATCCTTAGCGTGGTGTTCACTACCCTTAGCGTGATGTTCACTGAACTTGCCGTGGTGTTCACTAACCATGGCGTGGTGTTCACTACCCATGCCGTGGTGTTCACTACCCTTGGCGTGGTGATCACTACCCTTGGCATGTTCTTCACTACCCTTGACGTGGTGTTCACTGCCCTTGCCGCCATGTTTACTACCCTTGGTGTGGTGTTCACTACCCTTAACGTGGTGTTCACTACTCTTGGCGTGGTGTTCACTACCCTTAACGTGGTGTTCACTACCCATGACGTCATGTTCACTACCCTTGGCGTGGGGTTCACTAACCTTGGCGTGGTGTTCACCACTCTTGGCGTGGTGTTCACTGCCCTTCGCGTGGTGTTCACTACCCATGGCATGGTGTTCACTACCCATGGCGTGGTGTTTACTACCCTTGGCGTGGTGTTCACTATCCTTTGCGTGGTGTTCACTATCCTTGGAGTTGTGTTTACTATCCAAGGCGTGGTATTCACTATCCTTGGCGTGGTGTTCACTATCCTTAGCGTGGTGTTCACTATCCTTAGCGTGGTGTTCACAACCCTTGCCGTGGTATTCACTACCCTTGGCGTGGTGTTCACTACCCTTAGCGTGATGTTCACTGAACTTGCCGTGGTGTTCACTACCCATGGCGTGGTGTTCACTACCCATGGCGTGGTGTTCACTACCCTTGGCGTGGTGATCACTACGCTTGGCATGTTCTTCACTACCCTTGACGTGGTGTTCACTACCCTTGCCGCCATGTTTACTACCCTTGGTGTGGTGTTCACTACCCTTAACGTGGTGTTCACTACTCTTGGCGTGGTGTTCACTACCCTTAACGTGGTGTTCACTACCCATGACGTCATGTTCACTACCCTTGGCGTGGGGTTCACTAACCTTGGCGTGGTGTTCACCACTCTTGGCGTGGTGTTCACTGCCCTTCGCGTGGTGTTCACTACCCATGGCATGGTGTTCACTACCCATGGCGTGGTGTTTACTACCCTTGGCATGGTGTTCACTATCCTTAGCGTGGTGTTCACTATCCTTGGAGTTGTGTTTACTATCCAAGGCGTGGTATTCACTATCCTTGGCGTGGTGTTCACTATCCTTAGCGTGGTGTTCACTATCCTTAGCGTGGTGTTCACAACCCTTGCCGTGGTATTCACTACCCTTGGCGTGGTGTTCACTACCCTTAGCGTGATGTTCACTGAACTTGCCGTGGTGTTCACTACCCATGGCGTGGTGTTCACTACCCATGGCGTGGTGTTCACTACCCTTGGCGTGGTGATCACTACATTTGGCATGTTCTTCACTACCCTTGACGTGGTGTTCACTACCCATGCCGCCATGTTTACTACCCTTGGTGTGGTGTTCACTACCCTTAACGTGGTGTTCACTACTCTTGGCGTGGTGTTCACTACCCTTAACGTGGTGTTCACTACCCATGACGTCATGTTCACTACCCTTGGCGTGGGGTTCACTAACCTTGGCGTGGTGTTCACCACTCTTGGCGTGGTGTTCACTGCCCTTCGCGTGGTGTTCACTACCCATGGCATGGTGTTCACTACCCATGGCGTGGTGTTTACTACCCTTGGCGTGGTGTTCACTATCCTTAGCGTGGTGTTCACTATCCTTGGAGTTGTGTTTACTATCTAAGGCGTGGTATTCACTATCCTTGGGGTGGTGTTCACTATCCTTAGCGTGGTGTTCACTATCCTTAGCGTGGTGTTCACAACCCTTGCCGTGGTATTCACTACCCTTGGCGTGGTGTTCACTACCCTTAGCGTGATGTTCACTGAACTTGCCGTGGTGTTCACTACCCTTGGCGTGGTGATCACTACCCTTGGCATGTTCTTCACTACCCTTGACGTGGTGTTCACTACCCTTGACGTGGTGTTCACTACCCTTGCCGCCATGTTTACTACCCTTGGTGTGGTGTTCACTACCCTTAACGTGGTGTTCACTACTCTTGGCGTGGTGTTCACTACCCTAACGTGGTGTTCATTACCCATGACGTCATGTTCACTACCCTTGGCGTGGGGTTCACTAACCTTGGCGTGGTGTTCACCACTCTTGGCGTGGTGTTCACTGCCCTTCACGTGGTGTTCACTACCAATGGCATGGTGTTCACTACCCATGGCGTGGTGTTTACTACCCTTGGCGTGGTGTTCACTATCCTTAGCGTGGTGTTCACTATCCTTGGAGTTGTGTTTACTATCCAAGGCGCGGTATTCACTATCCTTGGCGTGGTGTTCACTATCCTTGGCGTGGTGTTCACTATCCTTAGCGTTGTGTTCACTATCCTTAGCGTGGTGTTCACAACCCTTGCCATGGTATTCACTACCCTTGGCGTGGTGTTCACTACCCTTAGCGTGATGTTCACTGAACTTGCCGTGGCGTTCACTACCCATGGCGTGGTGTTCACTACCCATGGCGTGGTGTTCACTATCCTTGGCGTGTTGTTCACTATCCTTAGCGTGGTGTTCACTACCCTTAGCGTGATGTTCACTGAACTTGCCGTGGTGTTCACTAACCATGGCGTGGTGTTCACTACCCATGGCGTGGTGTTCACTACCCTTGGCGTGGTGATCACTACCCTTGGCATGTTCTTCACTACCCTTGACGTGGTGTTCACTGCCCTTGCCGCCATGTTTACTACCCTTGGTGTGGTGTTCACTACCCTTAACGTGGTGTTCACTACTCTTGGCGTGGTGTTCACTACCCTTAACGTGGTGTTCACTACCCATGACGTCATGTTCACTACCCTTGGCGTGGGGTTAACTAACCTTGGCGTGGTGTTCACCACTCTTGGCGTGGTGTTCACTGCCCTTCGCGTGGTGTTCACTACCCATGGCATGGTGTTCACTACCCATGGCGTGGTGTTTGCTACCCTTGGCGTGGTGTTCACTATCCTTTGCGTGGTGTTCACTACCCTTGGAGTTGTGTTTACTATCCAAGGCGTGGTATTCACTATCCTTGGCGTGGTGTTCACTATCCTTAGCGTGGTGTTCACTATCCTTAGCGTGGTGTTCACAACCCTTGCCGTGGTATTCACTACCCTTGGCGTGGTGTTCACTACCCTTAGCGTGATGTTCACTGAACTTGCCGTGGTGTTCACTACCCATGGCGTGGTGTTCACTACCCATGGCGTGGTGTTCACTACCCTTGGCGTGGTGATCACTACCCTTGGCATGTTCTTCACTACCCTTGACGTGGTGTTCACTACCCTTCCCGCCATGTTTACTACCCTTGGTGTGGTGTTCACTACCCTTAACGTGGTGTTCACTACTCTTGGCGTGGTGTTCACTACCCTTAACGTGGTGTTCACTACCCATGACGTCATGTTCGCTACCCTTGGCGTGGGGTTCACTAACCTTGGCGTGGTGTTCACCACTCTTGGCGTGGTGTTCACTGCCCTTCGCGTGGTGTTCACTACCCATGGCATGGTGTTCACTACCCATGGCGTGGTGTTTACTACCCTTGGCATGGTGTTCACTATCCTTTGCGTGGTGTTCACTATCCTTGGAGTTGTGTTTACTATCCAAGGCGTGGTATTCACTATCCTTGGCGTGGTGTTCACTATCCTTAGCGTGGTGTTCACTATCCTTAGCGTGGTGTTCACAACCCTTGCCGTAGTATTCACTACCCTTGGCGTGGTGTTCACTACCCTTAGCGTGATGTTCACTGAACTTGCCGTGGTGTTCACTACCCATGGCGTGGTGTTCACTACCCATGGCGTGGTGTTCACTACCCTTGGCGTGGTGATCACTACATTTGGCATGTTCTTCACTACCCTTGACGTGGTGTTCACTACCCATGCCGCCATGTTTACTACCCTTGGTGTGGTGTTCACTACCCTTAACGTGGTGTTCACTACTCTTGGCGTGGTGTTCACTACCCTTAACGTGGTGTTCACTACCCATGACGTCATGTTCACTACCCTTGGCGTGGGGTTCACTAACCTTGGCGTGGTGTTCACCACTCTTGGCGTGGTGTTCACTGCCCTTCGCGTGGTGTTCACTACCCATGGCATGGTGTTCACTACCCATGGCGTGGTGTTTACTACCCTTGGCGTGGTGTTCACTATCCTTAGCGTGGTGTTCACTATCCTTGGAGTTGTGTTTACTATCTAAGGCGTGGTATTCACTATCCTTGGCGTGGTGTTCACTATCCTTAGCGTGGTGTTCACTATCCTTAGCGTGGTGTTCACAACCCTTGCCGTGGTATTCACTACCCTTGGCGTGGTGTTCACTACCCTTAGCGTGATGTTCACTGAACTTGCCGTGGTGTTCACTACCCATGGCGTGGTGTTCACTACCCATGGCGTGGTGTTCACTACCCTTGGCGTGGTGATCACTACCCTTGGCATGTTCTTCACTACCCTTGACGTGGTGTTCACTACCCTTGCCGCCATGTTTACTACCCTTGGTGTGGTGTTCACTACCCTTAACGTGGTGTTCACTACTCTTGGCGTGGTGTTCACTGCCCTTCACGTGGTGTTCACTACCCATGGCATGGTGTTCACTACCCATGGCGTTGTGTTTACTACCCTTGGCGTGGTGTTCACTATCCTTAGCGTGGTGTTCACTATCCTTGGAGTTGTGTTTACTATCCAAGGCGTGGTATTCACTATCCTTGGCGTGGTGTTCACTATCCTTGGCGTGGTGTTCACTATCCTTAGCGTTGTGTTCACTATCCTTAGCGTGGTGTTCACAACCCTTGCCATGGTATTCACTACCCTTGGCGTGGTGTTCACTACCCTTAGCGTGATGTTCACTGAACTTGCCGTGGCGTTCACTACCCATGGCGTGGTGTTCACTACCCATGGCGTGGTGTTCACTATCCTTGGCGTGGTGTTCACTATCCTTAGCGTGGTGTTCACTACCCTTAGCGTGATGTTCACTGAACTTGCCGTGGTGTTCACTAACCATGGCGTGGTGTTCACTACCAATGGCGTGGTGTTCACTACCCTTGGCGTGGTGATCACTACCCTTGGCATGTTCTTCACTACCCTTGACGTGGTGTTCACTGCCCTTGCCGCCATGTTTACTACCCTTGGTGTGGTGTTCACTACCCTTAACGTGGTGTTCACTACTCTTGGCGTGGTGTTCACTACCCTTAACGTGGTGTTCACTACCCATGACGTCATGTTCACTAACCTTGGCGTGGGGTTCACTAACCTTGGCGTGGTGTTCACCACTCTTGGCGTGGTGTTCACTGCCCTTCGCGTGGTGTTCACTACCCATGGCATGGTGTTCACTACCCATGGCGTGGTGTTTACTACCCTTGGCGTTGTGTTCACTATCCTTTGCGTGGTGTTCACTATCCTTGGAGTTGTGTTTAATATCCAAGGCGTGGTATTCACTATCCTTGGCGTGGTGTTCACTATCCTTAGCGTGGTGTTCACTATCCTTAGCGTGGTGTTCACAACCCTTGCCGTGGTATTCACTACCCTTGGCGTGGTGTTCACTATCCTTGGAGTTGTGTTTACTATCCAAGGCGTGGTATTCACTATCCTTGGCGTGGTGTTCACTATCCTTAGCGTGGTGTTCACTATCCTTAGCGTGGTGTTCACAACCCTTGCCGTGGTATTCACTACCCTTGGCGTGGTGTTCACTACCCTTAGCGTGATGTTCACTCAACTTGCCGTGGTGTTCACTACCCATGGCGTGGTGTTCACTACCCATGGCGTGGTGTTCACTACCCTTGGCGTGGTGATCACTACCCTTGGCATGTTCTTCACTACCCTTGACGTGGTGTTCACTACCCATGGCGTGGTGTTCACTACCCTTGGCGTGGTGATCACTACCCTTGGCATGTTCTTCACTACCCTTGACGTGGTGTTCACTACCCTTGCCGCCATGTTTACTACCCTTGGTGTGGTGTTCACTACCCTTAACGTGGTGTTCACTACTCTTGGCGTGGTGTTCACTACCCTTAACGTGGTGTTCACTACCCATGACGTCATGTTCACTACCCTTGGCGTGGGGTTCACTAACCTTGGCGTGGTGTTCACCACTCTTGGCGTGGTGTTCAGTGCCCTTCGCGTGGTGTTCACTACCCATGGCATGGTGTTCACTACCCATGGCGTGGTGTTTACTACCCTTGGCATGGTGTTCACTATCCTTAGCGTGGTGTTCACTATCCTTGGAGTTGTGTTTACTATCCAAGGCGTGGTATTCACTATCCTTGGCGTGGTGTTCACTATCCTTAGCGTGGTGTTCACTATCCTTAGCGTGGTGTTCACAACCCTTGCCGTGGTATTCACTACCCTTGACGTGGTGTTCACTACCCTTAGCGTGATGTTCACTGAACTTGCCGTGGTGTTCACTACCCATGGCGTGGTGTTCACTACCCATGGCGTGGTGTTCACTACCCTTGGCGTGGTGATCACTACCCTTGGCATGTTCTTCACTACCCTTGACGTGGTGTTCACTACCCATGCCGCCATGTTTACTACCCTTGGTGTGGTGTTCACTACCCTTAACGTGGTGTTCACTACTCTTGGCGTGGTGTTCACTACCCTTAACGTGGTGTTCACTACCCATGACGTCATGTTCACTACCCTTGGCGTGGGGTTCACTAACCTTGGCGTGGTGTTCACCACTCTTGGCGTGGTGTTCACTGCCCTTCGCGTGGGGTTCACTACCCATGGCATGGTGTTCACTACCCATGGCGTGGTGTTTACTACCCTTGGCGTGGTGTTCACTATCCTTAGCGTGGTGTTCACTATCCTTGGAGTTGTGTTTACTATCCAAGGCGTGGTATTCACTATCCTTGGCGTGGTGTTCACTATCCTTAGCGTGGTGTTCACTATCCTTAGCGTGGTGTTCACAACCCTTGCCGTGGTATTCACTACCCTTGGCGTGGTGTTCACTACCCTTAGCGTGATGTTCACTGAACTTGCCGTGGTGTTCACTACCCATGGCGTGGTGTTCACTACCCATGGCGTAGTGTTCACTACCCTTGGCGTGGTGATCACTACCCTTGGCATGTTCTTCACTACCCTTGACGTGGTGTTCACTACCCTTGCCGCCATGTTTACTACCCTTGGTGTGGTGTTCACTACCCTTAACGTGGTGTTCACTACTCTTGGCGTGGTGTTCACTACCCTTAACGTGGTGTTCACTACCCATGACGTCATGTTCACTACCCTTGGCGTGGGGTTCACTAACCTTGGCGTGGTGTTCACCACTCTTGGCGTGGTGTTCACTGCCCTTCGCGTGGTGTTCACTACCTATGGCATGGTGTTCACTACCCATGGCGTGGTGTTTACTACCCTTGGCGTGGTGTTCACTATCCTTTGCGTGGTGTTCACTATCCTTGGAGTTGTGTTTACTATCCAAGGCGTGGTATTCACTATCCTTGGCGTGGTGTTCACTATCCTTAGCGTGGTGTTCACTATCCTTAGCGTGGTGTTCACAACCCTTGCCATGGTATTCACTACCCTTGGCGTGGTGTTCACTACCCTTAGCGTGATGTTCACTGAACTTGCCGTGGTGTTCACTACCCATGGCGTGGTGTTCACTACCCATGGCGTGGTGTTCACTACCCGTGGCGTGGTGATCACTACCCTTGGCATGTTCTTCACTACCCTTGACGTGGTGTTCACTACCCTTGCCGCCATGTTTACTACCCTTGGTGTGGTGTTCACTACCCTTAACGTGGTGTTCACTACTCTTGGCGTGGTGTTCACTACCCTTAACGTGGTGTTCACTACCCATGACGTCATGTTCACTACCCTTGGCGTGGGGTTCACTAACCTTGGCGTGGTGTTCACCACTCTTGGCGTGGTGTTCACTGCCCTTCGCGTGGTGTTCACTACCCATGGCATGGTGTTCACTACCCATGGCGTGGTGTTTACTACCCTTTGCGTGGTGTTCACTATCCTTAGCGTGGTGTTCACTATCCTTGGAGTTGTGTTTACTATCCAAGGCGTGGTATTCACTATCCTTGGCGTGGTGTTCACTATCCTTAGCATGGTGTTCACTATCCTTAGCGTGGTGTTCACAACCCTTGCCGTGGTATTCACTACCCTTGGCGTGGTGTTCACTACCCTTAGCGTGATGTTCACTGAACTTGCCGTGGTGTTCAGTACCCATGGCGTGGTGTTCACTACCCATGGCGTGGTGTTCACTACCCTTGGCGTGGTGATCACTACCCTTGGCATGTTCTTCACTAACCTTGACGTGGTGTTCACTACCCTTGCCGCCATGTTTACTACCCTTGGTGTGGTGTTCACTACCTTTAACGTGGTGTTCACTACTCTTGGCGTGGTGTTCACTACCCTTAACGTGGTGTTCACTACCCATGACGTCATGTTCACTACCCTTGGCGTGGGGTTCACTAACCTTGGCGTGGTGTTCACCACTCTTGGCGTGGTGTTCACTGCCCTTCGCGTGGTGTTCACTACCCATGGCATGGTGTTCGCTACCCATGGCGTGGTGTTTACTACCCTTGGCGTGGTGTTCACTATCCTTAGCGTGGTGTTCACTATCCTTGGAGTTGTGTTTACTATCCAAGGCGTGGTATTCACTATCCTTGGCGTGGTGTTCACTATCCTTAGCGTGGTGTTCACTATCCTTAGCGTGGTGTTCACAACCCTTGCCGTGGTATTCACTACCCTTGACGTGGTGTTCACTACCCTTAGCGTGATGTTCACTGAACTTGCCGTGGTGTTCACTACCCATGGCGTGGTGTTCACTACCCATGGCGTGGTGTTCACTACCCTTGGCGTGGTGATCACTACCCTTGGCATGTTCTTCACTACCCTTGACGTGGTGTTCACTACCCATGCCGCCATGTTTACTACCCTTGGTGTGGTGTTCACTACCCTTAACGTGGTGTTCACTACTCTTGGCGTGGTGTTCACTACCCTTAACGTGGTGTTCACTACCCATGACGTCATGTTCACTACCCTTGGCGTGGGGTTCACTAACCTTGGCGTGGTGTTCACCACTCTTGGCGTGGTGTTCACTGCCCTTCGCGTGGGGTTCACTACCCATGGCATGGTGTTCACTACCCATGGCGTGGTGTTTACTACCCTTGGCGTGGTGTTCACTATCCTTAGCGTGGTGTTCACTATCCTTGGAGTTGTGTTTACTATCCAAGGCGTGGTATTCACTATCCTTGGCGTGGTGTTCACTATCCTTAGCGTGGTGTTCACTATCCTTAGCGTGGTGTTCACAACCCTTGCCGTGGTATTCACTACCCTTGGCGTGGTGTTCACTACCCTTAGCGTGATGTTCACTGAACTTGCCGTGGTGTTCACTACCCATGGCGTGGTGTTCACTACCCATGGCGTAGTGTTCACTACCCTTGGCGTGGTGATCACTACCCTTGGCATGTTCTTCACTACCCTTGACGTGGTGTTCACTACCCTTGCCGCCATGTTTACTACCCTTGGTGTGGTGTTCACTACCCTTAACGTGGTGTTCACTACTCTTGGCGTGGTGTTCACTACCCTTAACGTGGTGTTCACTACCCATGACGTCATGTTCACTACCCTTGGCGTGGGGTTCACTAACCTTGGCGTGGTGTTCACCACTCTTGGCGTGGTGTTCACTGCCCTTCGCGTGGTGTTCACTACCTATGGCATGGTGTTCACTACCCATGGCGTGGTGTTTACTACCCTTGGCGTGGTGTTCACTATCCTTTGCGTGGTGTTCACTATCCTTGGAGTTGTGTTTACTATCCAAGGCGTGGTATTCACTATCCTTGGCGTGGTGTTCACTATCCTTAGCGTGGTGTTCACTATCCTTAGCGTGGTGTTCACAACCCTTGCCATGGTATTCACTACCCTTGGCGTGGTGTTCACTACCCTTAGCGTGATGTTCACTGAACTTGCCGTGGTGTTCACTACCCATGGCGTGGTGTTCACTACCCATGGCGTGGTGTTCACTACCCGTGGCGTGGTGATCACTACCCTTGGCATGTTCTTCACTACCCTTGACGTGGTGTTCACTACCCTTGCCGCCATGTTTACTACCCTTGGTGTGGTGTTCACTACCCTTAACGTGGTGTTCACTACTCTTGGCGTGGTGTTCACTACCCTTAACGTGGTGTTCACTACCCATGACGTCATGTTCACTACCCTTGGCGTGGGGTTCACTAACCTTGGCGTGGTGTTCACCACTCTTGGCGTGGTGTTCACTGCCCTTCGCGTGGTGTTCACTACCCATGGCATGGTGTTCACTACCCATGGCGTGGTGTTTACTACCCTTTGCGTGGTGTTCACTATCCTTAGCGTGGTGTTCACTATCCTTGGAGTTGTGTTTACTATCCAAGGCGTGGTATTCACTATCCTTGGCGTGGTGTTCACTATCCTTAGCATGGTGTTCACTATCCTTAGCGTGGTGTTCACAACCCTTGCCGTGGTATTCACTACCCTTGGCGTGGTGTTCACTACCCTTAGCGTGATGTTCACTGAACTTGCCGTGGTGTTCAGTACCCATGGCGTGGTGTTCACTACCCATGGCGTGGTGTTCACTACCCTTGGCGTGGTGATCACTACCCTTGGCATGTTCTTCACTAACCTTGACGTGGTGTTCACTACCCTTGCCGCCATGTTTACTACCCTTGGTGTGGTGTTCACTACCTTTAACGTGGTGTTCACTACTCTTGGCGTGGTGTTCACTACCCTTAACGTGGTGTTCACTACCCATGACGTCATGTTCACTACCCTTGGCGTGGGGTTCACTAACCTTGGCGTGGTGTTCACCACTCTTGGCGTGGTGTTCACTGCCCTTCGCGTGGTGTTCACTACCCATGGCATGGTGTTCGCTACCCATGGCGTGGAGTTTACTTCCCTTGACGTGGTGTTCACTATCCTTTGCGTGGTGTTCACTATCCTTGGAGTTGTGTTTACTATCCAAGGCGTGGTATTCACTATCCTTGGCGTGGTGTTCACTATCCTTAGCGTGGTGTTCACTATCCTTAGCGTGGTGTTCACAACCCTTGCCGTGGTATTCACTACCCTTGGCGTGGTGTTCACTACCCTTAGCGTGATGTTCACTGAACTTGCCGTGGTGTTCACTACCCATGGCGTGGTGTTCACTACCCATAGCGTGGTGTTCACTACCCTTGGCGTGGTGATCACTACCCTTGGCATGTTCTTCACTACCCTTGACGTGGTGTTCACTACCCTTGCCGCCATGTTTACTACCCTTGGTGTAGTGTTCACTACCCTTAACGTGGTGTTCACTACTCTTGGCGTGGTGTTCACTACCCAAACGTTGTGTTCATTACCCATGAAGTCATGTTCACTACCCATGGCGTGGGGTTCACTAACCTTGGCGTGGTGTTCACCACTCTTGGCGTGGTGTTCACTGCCCTTCACGTGGTGTTCACTACCCATGGCATGGTGTTCACTACCCATGGCGTGGTGTTTACTACCCTTGGCGTGGTGTTCACTATCCTTAGCGTGGTGTTCACTATCCTTGGAGTTGTGTTTACTATCCAAGGCGTGGTATTCACTATCCTTGGCGTGGTGTTCACTATCCTTGGCGTCGTGTTCACTATCCTTAGCGTTGTGTTCACTATCCTTAGCGTGGTGTTCACAACCCTTGCCGTGGTATTCACTACCCTTGGCGTGGTGTTCACTACCCTTAGCGTGATGTTCACTGAACTTGCCGTGGCGTTCACTACCCATGGCGTGGTGTTCACTACCCATGGCGTGGTGTTCACTATCCTTGGCGTGGTGTTCACTATCCTTAGCGTGGTGTTCACTACCCTTAGCGTGATGTTCACTGAACTTGCCGTGGTGTTCACTACCCATGGCGTGGTGTTCACTACCCATGGCGTGGTGTTCACTACCCTTGGCGTGGTGATCACTACCCTTGGCATGTTCTTCACTAACCTTGACGTGGTGTTCACTACCCTTGCCGCCATGTTTACTACCCTTGGTGTGGTGTTCACTACCTTTAACGTGGTGTTCACTACTCTTGGCGTGGTGTTCACTACCCTTAACGTGGTGTTCACTACCCATGACGTCATGTTCACTACCCTTGGCGTGGGGTTCACTAACCTTGGCGTGGTGTTCACCACTCTTGGCGTGGTGTTCACTGCCCTTCGCGTGGTGTTCACTACCCATGGCATGGTGTTCGCTACCCATGGCGTGGAGTTTACTTCCCTTGACGTGGTGTTCACTATCCTTTGCGTGGTGTTCACTATCCTTGGAGTTGTGTTTACTATCCAAGGCGTGGTATTCACTATCCTTGGCGTGGTGTTCACTATCCTTAGCGTGGTGTTCACTATCCTTAGCGTGGTGTTCACAACCCTTGCCGTGGTATTCACTACCCTTGGCGTGGTGTTCACTACCCTTAGCGTGATGTTCACTGAACTTGCCGTGGTGTTCACTACCCATGGCGTGGTGTTCACTACCCATAGCGTGGTGTTCACTACCCTTGGCGTGGTGATCACTACCCTTGGCATGTTCTTCACTACCCTTGACGTGGTGTTCACTACCCTTGCCGCCATGTTTACTACCCTTGGTGTGGTGTTCACTACCCTTAACGTGGTGTTCACTACTCTTGGCGTGGTGTTCACTACCCAAACGTTGTGTTCATTACCCATGAAGTCATGTTCACTACCCATGGCGTGGGGTTCACTAACCTTGGCGTGGTGTTCACCACTCTTGGCGTGGTGTTCACTGCCCTTCACGTGGTGTTCACTACCCATGGCATGGTGTTCACTACCCATGGCGTGGTGTTTACTACCCTTGGCGTGGTGTTCACTATCCTTAGCGTGGTGTTCACTATCCTTGGAGTTGTGTTTACTATCCAAGGCGTGGTATTCACTATCCTTGGCGTGGTGTTCACTATCCTTGGCGTGGTGTTCACTATCCTTAGCGTTGTGTTCACTATCCTTAGCGTGGTGTTCACAACCCTTGCCGTGGTATTCACTACCCTTGGCGTGGTGTTCACTACCCTTAGCGTGATGTTCACTGAACTTGCCGTGGCGTTCACTACCCATGGCGTGGTGTTCACTACCCATGGCGTGGTGTTCACTATCCTTGGCGTGGTGTTCACTATCCTTAGCGTGGTGTTCACTACCCTTAGCGTGATGTTCACTGAACTTGCCGTGGTGTTCACTAACCATGGCGTGGTGTTCACTACCCATGGCGTGGTGTTCACTACCCTTGGCGTGGTGATCACTACCCTTGGCATGTTCTTCACTACCCTTGACGTGGTGTTCACTACCCTTGCCGCCATGTTTACTACCCTTGGTGTGGTGTTCACTACCCTTAACGTGGTGTTCACTACTCTTGGCGTGGTGTTCACTACCCTTAACGTGGTGTTCACTACCCATGACGTCATGTTCACTACCCTTGGCGTGGGGTTCACTAACCTTGGCGTGGTGTTCACCACTCTTGGCGTGGTGTTCACCACTCTTGGCGTGGTGTTCACTGCCCTTCGCGTGATGTTCACTACCCATGGCATGGTGTTCACTACCCATGGCGTGGTGTTTACTACCCTTGGCGTGGTGTTCACTATCCTTTGCGTGGTGTTCACTATCCTTGGAGTTGTGTTTACTATCCAAGGCTTGGTATTCACTATCCTTGGCGTGGTGTTCACTATCCTTAGCG
The DNA here is from genome assembly GCF_040958095.1 of Procambarus clarkii. Classification (NCBI taxonomy): domain Eukaryota; kingdom Metazoa; phylum Arthropoda; class Malacostraca; order Decapoda; family Cambaridae; genus Procambarus; species Procambarus clarkii. Next base: position 8,044,516 of record NC_091169.1, read on the forward strand.
TGGTGTTCACTATCCTTAGCGTGGTGTTCACAACCCTTGCCGTGGTATTCACTACCCTTGGCGTGGTGTTCACTACCCTTAGCGTGATGTTCACTGAACTTGCCGTGGTGTTCACTACCCATGGCGTGGTGTTCACTACCCATGGCGTGGTGTTCACTACCCTTGGCGTGGTGATCACTACCCTTGGCATGTTCTTCACTACCCTTGACGTGGTGTTCACTACCCTTGCCGCCATGTTTACTACCCTTGGTGTGGTGTTCACTACCCTTAACGTGGTGTTCACTACTCTTGGCGTCGTGTTCACTACCCTTAACGTGGTGTTCACTACCCATGACGTCATGTTCACTACCCTTGGCGTGGGGTTCACTAACCTTGGCGTGGTGTTCACCACTCTTGGCGTGGTGTTCACTGCCCTTCGCGTGGTGTTCACTACCCATGGCATGGTGTTCACTACCCATGGCGTCGTGTTTACTACCCTTTGCGTGGTGTTCACTATCCTTAGCGTGGTGTTCACTATCCTTGGAGTTGTGTTTACTATCCAAGGCGTGGTATTCACTATCCTTGGCGTGGTGTTCACTATCCTTAGCGTGGTGTTCACTATCCTTAGCGTGGTGTTCACAACCCTTGCCGTGGTATTCACTACCCTTGGCGTGGTGTTCACTACCCTTAGCGTGATGTTCACTGAACTTGCCGTGGTGTTCACTACCCATGGCGTGGTGTTCACTACCCATGGCGTGGTGTTCACTACCCTTGGCGTGGTGATCACTACCCTTGGCATGTTCTTCACAACCCTTGACGTGGTGTTCACTACCCTTGCCGCCATGTTTACTACCCTTGGTGTGGTGTTCACTACCCTTAACGTGGTGTTCACTACTCTTGGCGTGGTGTTCACTACCCTTAACGTGGTGTTCACTACCCATGACGTCATGTTCACTACCCTTGGCGTGGGGTTCACTAACCTTGGCGTGGTGTTCACCACTCTTGGCGTGGTGTTCACTGCCCTTCGCGTGGTGTTCACTACCCATGGCATGGTGTTCACTACCCATGGCGTGGTGTTTACTACCCTTGGCATGGTGTTCACTATCCTTAGCGTGGTGTTCACTATCCTTGGAGTTGTGTTTACTATCCAAGGCGTGGTATTCACTATCCTTGGCGTGGTGTTCACTATCCTTAGCGTGGTGTTCACTATCCTTAGCGTGGTGTTCACAACCCTTGCCGTGGTATTCACTACCCTTGGCGTGGTGTTCACTATCCTTAGCGTGATGTTCACTGAACTTGCCGTGGTGTTCACTACCCATGGCGTGGTGTTCACTACCCATGGCGTAGTGTTCACTACCCTTGGCGTGGTGATCACTACCCTTGGTATGTTCTTCACTACCCTTGACGCCATGTTTACTACCCTTGGTGTGGTGTTCACTACCCTTAACGTGGTGTTCACTACTCTTGGCGTGGTGTTCACTACCCTTAACGTGGTGTTCACTACCCATGACGTCATGTTCACTACCCTTGGCGTGGGGTTCACTAACCTTGGCGTGGTGGTCACCACTCTTGGCGTGGTGTTCACTGCCCTTCGCGTGGTGTTCACTACCCATGGCATGGTGTTCACTACCCATGGCGTGGTGTTTACTACCCTTGGCGTGGTGTTCACTATCCTTAGCGTGGTGTTCACTATCCTTGGAGTTGTGTTTACTATCCAAGGCGTGGTATTCACTATCCTTGGCGTGGTGTTCACTATCCTTAGCGTGGTGTTCACTATCCTTAGCGTGTTGTTCACAACCCTTTCCGTGGTATTCACTACCCTTGGCGTGGTGTTCACTACCCTTAGCGTGATGTTCACTGAACTTGCCGTGGTGTTCACTACCCATGGCGTGGTGTTCACTACCCATGGCATGGTGTTCACTACCCTTGGCGTGGTGATCACTACCCTCGGCATGTTCTTCACTACCCTTGACGTGGTGTTCACTACCCTTGCCGCCATGTTTACTACCCTTGGTGTGGTGTTCACTACCCTTAACGTGGTGTTCACTACTCTTGGCGTGGTGTTCACTACCCTTAACGTGGTGTTCACTACCCACGACGTCATGTTCACTACCCTTGGCGTGGGGTTCACTAACCTTGGCGTGGTGTTCACCACTCTTGGCGTGGTGTTCACCACTCTTGGCGTGGTGTTCACTGCCCTTCGCGTGGTGTTCACTATCCATGGCATGGTGTTCACTACCCATGGCGTAGTGTTTACTACCCTTGGCGTGGTGTTCACTATCCTTAGCGTGGTGTTCACTATCCTTGGAGTTGTGTTTACTATCCAAGGCGTGGTATTCACTATCCTTGGCGTGGTGTTCACTATCCTTAGCGTGGTGTTCACTATCCTTAGCGTGGTGTTCACAACCCTTGCCGTGGTATTCACTACCCTTGGCGTGGTGTTCACTACCCTTAGCGTGATGTTCACTGAACTTGCCGTGGTGTTCACTACCCATGGCGTGGTGTTCACTACCCATGGCGTGGTGTTCACTACCCTTGGCGTGGTGATCACTACCCTTGGCATGTTCTTCACTACCCTTGACGTGGTGTTCACTACCCTTGCCGCTATGTTTACTACCCTTGGTGTGGTGTTCACTACCCTTAACGTGGTGTTCACTACTCTTGGCGTGGTGTTCACTACCCTTAACGTGGTGTTCACTACCCATGACGTCATGTTCACTACCCTTGGCGTGGGGTTCACTAACCTTGGCGTGGTGTTCACCACTCTTGGCGTGGTGTTCATTGCCCTTCGCTTGGTGTTCACTACCCATGGCATGGTGTTCACTACCCATGGCGTGGTGTTTACTACCCTTGGCGTGGTGTTCACTATCCTTAGCGTGGTGTTCACTATCCTTGGAGTTGTGTTTACTATCCAAGGCGTGGTATTCACTATCCTTGGCGTGGTGTTCACTATCCTTAGCGTGGTGTTCACTATCCTTAGCGTGGTGTTCACAACCCTTGCCGTGGTATTCACTACCCTTGGCGTGGTGTTCACTACCCTTAGCGTGATGTTCACTGAACTTGCCGTGGTGTTCACTACCCATGGCGTGGTGTTCACTACCCATGGCGTGGTGTTCACTACCCTTGGCGTGGTGATCACTACCCTTGGCATGTTCTTCACTACCCTTGACGTGGTGTTCACTACCCTTGACGCCATGTTTACTACCCTTGGTGTGGTGTTCACTACCCTTAACGTGGTGTTCACTAATCTTGGCGTGGTGTTCACTACCCTTAACGTGGTGTTCACTACCCATGACGTCATGTTCACTACCCTTGGCGTGGGGTTCACTAACCTTGGCGTGGTGTTCACCACTCTTGGCGTGGTGTTCACTGCCCTTCGCGTGGTGTTCACTACCCATGGCATGGTGTTCACTACCCATGGCGTGGTGTTTACTACCCTTGGCATGGTGTTCACTATCCTTAGCGTGGTGTTCACTATCCTTGGAGTTGTGTTTACTATCCAAGGCGTGGTATTCACTATCCTTGGCGTGGTGTTCACTATCCTTAGCGTGGTGTTCACTATCCTTAGCGTGGTGTTCACAACCCTTGCCGTGGTATTCACTACCCTTGGCGTGGTGTTCACTACCCTTAGCGTGATGTTCACTGAACTTGCCGTGGTGTTCACTACCCATGGCGTGGTGTTCACTACCCATGGCGTGGTGTTCACTACCCTTGGCGTGGTGATCACTACCCTTGGCTTGTTCTTCACTACCCTTGACGCCATGTTTACTACCCTTGGTGTGGTGTTCACTACCCTTAACGTGGTGTTCACTACTCTTGGCGTGGTGTTCACTACCCTTAACGTGGTGTTCACTACCCATGACGTCATGTTCACTACCCTTGGCGTGGGGTTCACTAACCATGGCGTGGTGTTCACCACTCTTGGCGTGGTGTTCACTGCCCTTCGCGTGGTGTTCACTACCCATGGCATGGTGTTCACTACCAATGGCGTGGTGTTTACTACCCTTGGCGTGGTGTTCACTATCCTTAGCGTGGTGTTCACTATCCTTGGAGTTGTGTTTACTATCCAAGGCGTGGTATTCACTATCCTTGGCGTGGTGTTCACTATCCTTAGCGTGGTGTTCACTATCCTTAGCGTGGTGTTCGTAACCCTTGCCGTTGTATTCACTACCCTTGGCGTGGTGTTCACTACCCTTAGCGTGATGTTCACTGAACTTGCCGTGGTGTTCACTACCCATGGCGTGGTGTTCACTACCCATGGCGTGGTGTTCACTACCCTTGGCGTGGTGATCACTACCCTTGGCATGTTCTTCACTACCCTTGACGTGCTGTTCACTACCCTTGCCGCCATGTTTACTACCCTTGGTGTGGTGTTCACTACCCTTAACGTGGTGTTCACTACTCTTGGCGTAGTGTTCACTACCCTTAACGTGGTGTTCACTACCCATGACGTCATGTTCACTACCCTTGCCGTGGGGTTCACTAACCTTGGCGTGGTGTTCACCACTCTTGGCGTGGTGTTCACAGCCCTTCGCGTGGTGTTCACTACCCATGGCATGGTGTTCACTACCCATGGCGTGGTGTTTACTACCCTTGGCGTGGTGTTCACTATCCTTAGCGTGGTGTTCACTATCCTTGGAGTTGTGTTTACTATCCAAGGCGTGGTATTCACTATCCTTGGCGTGGTGTTCACTACCCTTAGCGTGATGTTCACTGAACTTGCCGTGGTGTTCACTACCCATGGCGTGGTGTTCACTACCCATAGCGTGGTGTTCACTACCCTTGGCGTGGTGATCACTACTCTTGGCATGTTCTTCACTACCCTTGACGTGGTGTTTACTACCCTTGGCGTGGTGTTCACTGTCCTTAGCGTGGTGTTCACTATCCTTGGAGTTGTGTTTACTATCCAAGGCGTGGTATTCACTATCCATGGCGTGGTGTTCACTATCCTTAGCGTGGTGTTCACTATCCTTAGCGTGGTGTTCACAACCCTTGCCGTGGTATTCACTACCCTTGACGTGGTGTTCACTACCCTTGCCGCGATGTTTACTACCCTTGGTGTGGTGTTCACTACCCTTAACATGGTGTTCACTACTCTTGGCGTGGTGTTCACTACCCTTAACGTGGTGTTCACTACCCATGACGTCATGTTCACTACCCTTGGCGTTGGGTTCACTAACCTTGGCGTGGTGTTCACCACTCTTGGCGTGGTGTTCACTGCCCTTCGCGTGGTGTTCACTACCCATGGCATGGTGTTCACTACCCATGGCGTGGTGTTTACTACCCTCGGCGTGGTGTTCACTATCCTTAGCGTGGTGTTCACTATCCTTGGAGTTGTGTTTACTATCCAAGGCGTGGTATTCACTATCCTTGGCGTGGTGTTCACTATCCTTAGCGTGGTGTTCACTATCCTTAGCGTGGTGTTCACAACCCCTGCCGTGGTATTCACTACCCTTGGCGTGGTGTTCACTACCCTTAGCGTGATGTTCACTGAACTTGCCGTGGTGTTCACTACCCATGGCGTGGTGTTCACTACCCATGGCGTGGTGTTTACTACCCTTGGCGTGGTAATCACTACCCTTGGCATGTTCTTCACTACCCTTGACGTGGTGTTCACTACCCTTGCCGCCATGTTTACTACCCTTGGTGTGGTGTTCACTACCCTTAACGTGGTGTTCACTACTCTTGGGGTGGTATTCACTACCCTTAACGTGGTGTTCACTACCCATGACGTCATGTTCACTACCCTTGGCTTGGGGTTCACTAACCTTGGCGTGGTGTTCACCACTTTTGGCGTGGTGTTCACTGCCCTTCGCGTGGTGTTCACTACCCATGGCGTGGTGTTTACTACCCTTGGCGTGGTGTTCACTATCCTTAGCGTGGTGTTCACTATCCTTGGAGTTGTGTTTACTATCCAAGGCGTGGTATTCACTATCCTTGGCGTAGTGTTCACTATCCTTAGCGTGGTGTTCACTATCCTTAGCGTGGTGTTCACAACCCTTGCCGTGGTATTCACTACCCTTAGCGTGGTGTTCACTACCCTTAGCGTGATGTTCACTGAACTTGCCGTGGTGTTCACTACCCATGGCGTGGTGTTCACTACCCATGGCGTGGTGTTCACTACCCTTGGCGTGGTGATCACTACCCTTGGCATGTTCTTCACTACCCTTGACGTGGTGTTCACTACCCTTGCCGCCATGTTTACTACCCTTGGTGTGGTGTTCACTACCCTTAACGTGGTGTTCACTACTCTTGGCGTGGTGTTCACTACCCTTAACGTGGTGTTCACTACCCATGACGTCATGTTCACTACCCTTGGCGTGGGGTTCACTAACCTTGGCGTGGTGTTCACCACTCTTGGCGTGGTGTTCACTGCCCTTCGCGTTGTGTTCACTACCCATGGCATGGTGTTCACTACCCATGGCGTGGTGTTTACTACCCTTGGCGTGGTGTTCACTATCCTTTGCGTGGTGTTCACTATCCTTGGAGTTGTGCTTACTATCCAAGGCGTGGTATTCACTATCCTTGGCGTGGTGTTCACTATCCTTAGCGTGGTGTTCACTATCCTTAGCGTGGTGTTCACAACCCTTGCCGTGGTATTCACTACCCTTGGCGTGGTGTTCACTACCCTTAGCGTGATGTTCACTGAACTTGCCGTGGTGTTCACTACCCATGGCGTGGTGTTCACTACCCATGGCGTGGTGTTCACTACCCTTGGCGTGGTGATCACTACCCTTGGCATGTTCTTCACTACCCTTGACGTGGTGTTCACTACCCTTGCCGCCATGTTTACTACCCTTGGTGTGGTGTTCACTACCCTTAACGTGGTGTTCACTACTCTTGGCGTGGTGTTCACTACCCTTAACGTGGTGTTCACTACCCATGACGTCATGTTCACTACCCTTGGCGTGGGGTTCACTAACCTTGGCGTGGTGTTCACCACTCTTGGCGTGGTGTTCACTGCCCTTCGCGTGGTGTTCACTACCCATGGCGTGGTGTTTACTACCCTTGGCGTGGTGTTCACTATCCTTAGCGTGGTGTTCACTATCCTTGGAGTTGTGTTTACTATCCAAGGCGTGGTATTCACTATCCTTGGCGTGGTGTTCACTATCCTTAGCGTGGTGTTCACTATCCTTAGCGTGGTGTTCACAACCCTTGCCGTGGTATTCACTACCCTTGGCGTGGTGTTCACTACCCTTAGCGTGATGTTCACTGAACTTGCCGTGGTGTTCACTACCCATGGCGTGGTGTTCACTACCCATGGCGTGGTGTTCACTACCCTTGGCGTGGTGATCACTACCCTTGGCATGTTCTTCACTACCCTTGACGTGGTGTTCACTACCCTTGCCGCCATGTTTACTACCCTTGGTGTGGTGTTCACTACCCTTAACGTGGTGTTCACTACCCTTGGCATGTTCTTCACTACCCTTGACGTGGTGTTCACTACCCTTGCCGCCATGTTTACTACCCTTGGTGTGGTGTTCACTACCCTTAACGTGGTGTTCACTACTCTTAACGTGGTGTTCACTACCCATGACGTCATGTTCACTACCCTTGGCGTGGGGTTCACTAACCTTGGCGTGGTGTTCACCACTCTTGGCGTGGTGTTCACTGCCCTTCGCGTGGTGTTCACTACCCATGGCATGGTGTTCACTACCCATGGCGTGGTGTTTACTACCCTTGGCATGGTGTTCACTATCCTTAGCGTGGTGTTCACTATCCTTGGAGTTGTGTTTACTATCCAAGGCGTGGTATTCACTATCCTTGGCGTGGTGTTCACTATCCTTAGCGTGGTGTTCACTATCCTTAGCGTGGTGTTCACAACCCTTGCCGTGGTATTCACTACCCTTGGCGTGGTGTTCACTACCCTTAGCGTGATGTTCACTGAACTTGCCGTGGTGTTCACTACCCATGGCGTGGTGTTCACTACCCATGGCGTGGTGTTCACTACCCTTGGCGTGGTGATCACTACCCTTGGCATGTTCTTCACTACCCTTGACGCCATGTTTACTACCCTTGGTGTGGTGTTCACTACCCTTAACGTGGTGTTCACTACTCTTGGCGTGGTGTTCACTACCCTTAACGTGGTGTTCACTACCCTTAACGTGGTGTTCACTACCCATGACGTCATGTTCACTACCCTTGGCGTGGGGTTCACTAACCATGGCGTGGTGTTCACCACTCTTGGCGTGGTGTTCACTGCCCTTCGCGTGGTGTTCACTACCCATGGCATGGTGTTCACTACCAATGGCGTGGTGTTTACTACCCTTGGCGTGGTGTTCACTATCCTTAGCGTGGTGTTCACTATCCTTGGAGTTGTGTTTACTATCCAAGGCGTGGTATTCACTATCCTTGGCGTGGTGTTCACTATCCTTAGCGTGGTGTTCACTATCCTTAGCGTGGTGTTCGTAACCCTTGCCGTGGTATTCACTACCCTTGGCGTGGTGTTCACTACCCTTAGCGTGATGTTCACTGAACTTGCCGTGGTGTTCACTACCCATGGCGTGGTGTTCACTACCCATGGCGTGGTGTTCACTCCCCTTGGCGTGGTGATCACTACCCTTGGCATGTTCTTCACTACCCTTGACGTGCTGTTCACTACCCTTGCCGCCATGTTTACTACCCTTGGTGTGGTGTTCACTACCCTTAACGTGGTGTTCACTACTCTTGGCGTGGTGTTCACTACCCTTAACGTGGTGTTCACTACCCATGACGTCATGTTCACTACCCTTGGCGTGGGGTTCACTAACCTTGGCGTGGTGTTCACCACTCTTGGCGTGGTGTTCACTGCCCTTCGCGTGGTGTTCACTACCCATGGCGTGGTGTTTACTACCCTTGGCGTGGTGTTCACTATCCTTAGCGTGGTGTTCACTATCCTTGGAGTTGTGTTTACTATCCAAGGCGTGGTATTCACTATCCTTGGCGTGGTGTTCACTATCCTTAGCGTGGTGTTCACTATCCTTAGCGTGGTGTTCACAACCCTTGCCGTGGTATTCACTACCCTTGGCGTGGTGTTCACTACCCTTAGCGTGATGTTCACTGAACTTGCCGTGGTGTTCACTACCCATGGCGTCGTGTTCGCTACCCATGGCGTGGTGTTCACTACCCTTGGCGTGGTGATCACTACCCTTGGCATGTTCTTCACTACCCTTGACGTGGTGTTCACTACCCTTGCCGCCATGTTTACTACCCTTAGTGTGGTGTTCACTACCCTTAACGTGGTGTTCACTACTCTTGGCGTGGTGTTCACTACCCTTAACGTGGTGTTCACTACCCATGACGTCATATTCACTACCCTTGGCGTGGGGTTCACTAACCTTGGCGTGGTGTTCACCACTCTTGGCGTGGTGTTCACTGCCCTTCGCGTGGTGTTCACTACCCATGGCGTGGTGTTTACTACCCTTGGCGTGGTGTTCACTATCCTTAGCGTGGTGTTCACTATCCTTGGAGTTGTGTTTACTATCCAAGGCGTGGTATTCACTATCCTTGGCGTGGTGTTCACTATCCTTAGCGTGGTGTTCACTATCCTTAGCGTGGTGTTCACAACCCTTGCCGTGGTATTCACTACCCTTGGCGTGGTGTTCACTACCCTTAGCGTGATGTTCACTGAACTTGCCGTGGTGTTCACTACCCATGGCGTGGTGTTCACTACCCATGGCGTGGTGTTCACTACCCTTGGCGTGGTGATCACTACCCTTGGCATGTTCTTCACTACCCTTGACGTGGTGTTCACTACCCTTGCCGCCATGTTTACTACCCTTGGTGTGGTGTTCACTACCCTTAACGTGGTGTTCACTACCCTTGGCATGTTCTTCTCTACCCTTGACGTGGTGTTCACTACCCTTGCCGCCATGTTTACTACCCTTGGTGTGGTGTTCACTACCCTTAACGTGGTGTTCACTACTCTTAACGTGGTGTTCACTACCCATGACGTCATGTTCACTACCCTTGGCGTGGGGTTCACTGCCCTTCGCGTGGTGTTCACTACCCATGGCATGGTGTTCACTACCCATGGCGTGGTGTTTACTACCCTTGGCATGGTGTTCACTATCCTTAGCGTGGTGTTCACTATCCTTGGAGTTGTGTTTACTATCCAAGGCGTGGTATTCACTATCCTTGGCGTGGTGTTCACTATCCTTAGCGTGGTGTTCACTATCCTTAGCGTGGTGTTCACAACCCTTGCCGTGGTATTCACTACCCTTGGCGTGGTGTTCACTACCCTTAGCGTGATGTTCACTGAACTTGCCGTGGTGTTCACTACCCATGGCGTGGTGTTCACTACCCATGGCGTGGTGTTCACTACCCTTGGCGTGGTGATCACTACCCTTGGCATGTTCTTCACTACCCTTGACGCCATGTTTACTACCCTTGGTGTGGTGTTCACTACCCTTAACGTGGTGTTCACTACTCTTGGCGTGGTGTTCACTACCCTTAACGTGGTGTTCACTACCCTTAACGTGGTGTTCACTACCCATGACGTCATGTTCACTACCCTTGGCGTGGGGTTCACTAACCATGGCGTGGTGTTCACCACTCTTGGCGTGGTGTTCACTGCCCTTCGCGTGGTGTTCACTACCCATGGCATGGTGTTCACTACCAATGGCGTGGTGTTTACTACCCTTGGCGTGGTGTTCACTATCCTTAACGTGGTGTTCACTATCCTTGGAGTTGTGTTTACTATCCAAGGCGTGGTATTCACTATCCTTGGCGTGGTGTTCACTATCCTTAGCGTGGTGTTCACTATCCTTAGCGTGGTGTTCGTAACCCTTGCCGTGGTATTCACTACCCTTGGCGTGGTGTTCACTACCCTTAGCGTGATGTTCACTGAACTTGCCGTGGTGTTCACTACCCATGGCGTGGTGTTCACTACCCATGGCGTGGTGTTCACTCCCCTTGGCGTGGTGATCACTACCCTTGGCATGTTCTTCACTACCCTTGACGTGCTGTTCACTACCCTTGCCGCCATGTTTACTACCCTTGGTGTGGTGTTCACTACCCTTAACGTGGTGTTCACTACTCTTGGCGTGGTGTTCACTACCCTTAACGTGGTGTTCACTACCCATGACGTCATGTTCACTACCCTTGGCGTGGGGTTCACTAACCTTGGCGTGGTGTTCACCACTCTTGGCGTGGTGTTCACTGCCCTTCGCGTGGTGTTCACTACCCATGGCGTGGTGTTTACTACCCTTGGCTTGGTGTTCACTATCCTTAGCGTGGTGTTCACTATCCTTGGAGTTGTGTTTACTATCCAAGGCGTGGTATTCACTATCCTTGGCGTGGTGTTCACTATCCTTAGCGTGGTGTTCACTATCCTTAGCGTGGTGTTCACAACCCTTGCCGTGGTATTCACTACCCTTGGCGTGGTGTTCACTACCCTTAGCGTGATGTTCACTGAACTTGCCGTGGTGTTCACTACCCATGGCGTCGTGTTCACTACCCATGGCGTGGTGTTCACTACCCTTGGCGTGGTGATCACTACCCTTGGCATGTTCTTCACTACCCTTGACGTGGTGTTCACTACCCTTGCCGCCATGTTTACTACCCTTAGTGTGGTGTTCACTACCCTTAACGTGGTGTTCACTACTCTTGGCGTGGTGTTCACTACCCATGACGTCATGTTCACTACCCTTGGCGTGGGGTTCACTAACCTTGGCGTGGTGTTCACCACTCTTGGCGTGGTGTTCACTGCCCTTCGCGTGGTGTTAACTACCCATGGCATGGTGTTCACTACCCATGGCGTGGTGTTTACTACCCTTGGCGTGGTGTTCACTATCCTTAGCGTGGTGTTCACTATCCTTGGAGTTGTGTTTACTATCCAAGGCGTGGTATTCACTATCCTTGGCGTGGTGTTCACTATCCTTAGCGTGGTGTTCACTATCCTTAGCGTGGTGTTCACAACCCTTGCCGTGGTATTCACTACCCTTGGCGTGGTGTTCACTACCCTTAGCGTGATGTTCACTGAACTTGCCGTGGTGTTCACTACCCATTGCGTGGTGTTCACTACCCATGGCGTGGTGTTCACTACCTTTGGCGTGGTGATCACTACCCTTGGCATGTTCTTCACTACCCTTGACGTGGTGTTCACTACCCTTGCCGCCATGTTTACTACCCTTGGTGTGGTGTTCACTACCCTTAACGTGGTGTTCACTACTCTTGGCGTGGTGTTCACTACCCTTAACGTGGTGTTCACTACCCATGACGTCATGTTCACTACCCTTGGCGTGGGGTTCACTAACCTTGGCGTGGTGTTCACCACTCTTGGCGTGGTGTTCACTGCCCTTCGCGTGGTGTTCACTACCCATGGCATGGTGTTCACTACCCATGACGTGGTGTTTACTACCCTTGGCGTGGTGTTCACTATCCTTAGCGTGGTGTTCACTATCCTTGGAGTTGTGTTTACTATCCAAGGCGTGGTATTCACTATCCTTGGCGTGGTGTTCACTATCCTTAGCGTGGTGTTCACAACCCTTGCCGTGGTATTCACTACCCTTGGCGTGGTGTTCACTACCCTTAGCGTGATGTTCACTGAACTTGCCGTGGTGTTCACTACCCATGGCGTGGTGTTCACTACCCATGGCGTGGTGTTCACTACCCTTGGCGTGGTGATCACTACCCTTGGCATGTTCTTCACTACCCTTGACGTGGTGTTCACTACCCTTGCCGCCATGTTTACTACCCTTGGTGTGGTGTTCACTACCCTTAACGTGGTGTTCACTACCCTTGGCATGTTCTTCACTACCCTTGACGTGGTGTTCACTACCCTTGCCGCCATGTTTACTACCCTTGGTGTGGTGTTCACTACCCTTAACGTGGTGTTCACTACTCTTAACGTGGTGTTCACTACCCATGACGTCATGTTCACTACCCTTGGCGTGGGGTTCACTAACCTTGGCGTGGTGTTCACCACTCTTGGCGTGGTGTTCACTGCCCTTCGCGTGGTGTTCACTACCCATGGCATGGTGTTCACTACCCATGGCGTGGTGTTTACTACCCTTGGCATGGTGTTCACTATCCTTAGCGTGGTGTTCACTATCCTTGGAGTTGTGTTTACTATCCAAGGCGTGGTATTCACTATCCTTGGCGTGGTGTTCACTATCCTTAGCGTGGTGTTCACTATCCTTAGCGTGGTGTTCACAACCCTTGCCGTGGTATTCACTACCCTTGGCGTGGTGTTCACTACCCTTAGCGTGATGTTCACTGAACTTGCCGTGGTGTTCACTACCCATGGCGTGGTGTTCACTACCCATGGCGTGGTGTTCACTACCCTTGGCGTGGTGATCACTACCCTTGGCATGTTCTTCACTACCCTTGACGCCATGTTTACTACCCTTGGTGTGGTGTTCACTACCCTTAACGTGGTGTTCACTACTCTTGGCGTGGTGTTCACTACCCTTAACGTGGTGTTCACTACCCTTAACGTGGTGTTCACTACCCATGACGTCATGTTCACTACCCTTGGCGTGGGGTTCACTAACCATGGCGTGGTGTTCACCACTCTTGGCGTGGTGTTCACTGCCCTTCGCGTGGTGTTCACTACCCATGGCATGGTGTTCACTACCAATGGCGTGGTGTTTACTACCCTTGGCGTGGTGTTCACTATCCTTAGCGTGGTGTTCACTATCCTTGGAGTTGTGTTTACTATCCAAGGCGTGGTATTCACTATCCTTGGCGTGGTGTTCACTATCCTTAGCGTGGTGTTCACTATCCTTAGCGTGGTGTTCGTAACCCTTGCCGTGGTATTCACTACCCTTGGCGTGGTGTTCACTACCCTTAGCGTGATGTTCACTGAACTTGCCGTGGTGTTCACTACCCATGGCGTGGTGTTCACTACCCATGGCGTGGTGTTCACTACCCTTGGCGTGGTGATCACTACCCTTGGCATGTTCTTCACTACCCTTGACGTGCTGTTCACTACCCTTGCCGCCATGTTTACTACCCTTGGTGTGGTGTTCACTACCCTTAACGTGGTGTTCACTACTCTTGGCGTGGTGTTCACTACCCTTAACGTGGTGTTCACTACCCATGACGTCATGTTCACTACCCTTGGCGTGGGGTTCACTAACCTTGGCGTGGTGTTCACCACTCTTGGCGTGGTGTTCACTGCCCTTCGCGTGGTGTTCACTACCCATGGCGTGGTGTTTACTACCCTTGGCGTGGTGTTCACTATCCTTAGCGTGGTGTTCACTATCCTTGGAGTTGTGTTTACTATCCAAGGCGTGGTATTCACTATCCTTGGCGTGGTGTTCACTATCCTTAGCGTGGTGTTCACTATCCTTAGCGTGGTGTTCACAACCCTTGCCGTGGTATTCACTACCCTTGGCGTGGTGTTCACTACCCTTAGCGTGATGTTCACTGAACTTGCCGTGGTGTTCACTACCCATGGCGTGGTGTTCACTACCCATGGCGTGGTGTTCACTACCCTTGGCGTGGTGATCACTACCCTTGGCATGTTCTTCACTACCCTTGACGTGGTGTTCACTACCCTTGCCGCCATGTTTACTACCCTTAGTGTGGTGTTCACTACCCTTAACGTGGTGTTCACTACTCTTGGCGTGGTGTTCACTACCCATGACGTCATGTTCACTACCCTTGGCGTGGGGTTCACTAACCTTGGCGTGGTGTTCACCACTCTTGGCGTGGTGTTCACTGCCCTTCGCGTGGTGTTAACTACCCATGGCATGGTGTTCACTACCCATGGCGTGGTGTTTACTACCCTTGGCGTGGTGTTCACTATCCTTAGCGTGGTGTTCACTATCCTTGGAGTTGTGTTTACTATCCAAGGCGTGGTATTCACTATCCTTGGCGTGGTGTTCACTATCCTTAGCGTGGTGTTCACTATCCTTAGCGTGGTGTTCACAACCCTTGCCGTGGTATTCACTACCCTTGGCGTGGTGTTCACTACCCTTAGCGTGATGTTCACTGAACTTGCCGTGGTGTTCACTACCCATGGCGTGGTGTTCACTACCCATGGCGTGGTGTTCACTACCTTTGGCGTGGTGATCACTACCCTTGGCATGTTCTTCACTACCCTTGACGTGGTGTTCACTTCCCTTGCCGCCATGTTTACTACCCTTGGTGTGGTGTTCACTACCCTTAACGTGGTGTTCACTACTCTTGGCGTGGTGTTCACTACCCTTAACGTGGTGTTCACTAACCTTGGCGTGGTGTTCACCACTCTTGGCGTGGTGTTCACTGCCCTTCGCGTGGTGTTCACTACCCATGGCATGGTGTTCACTACCCATGACGTGGTGTTTACTACCCTTGGCGTGGTGTTCACTATCCTTAGCGTGGTGTTCACTATCCTTGGAGTTGTGTTTACTATCCATGGCGTGGTATTCACTATCCTTGGCGTGGTGTTCACTATCCTTAGCGTGGTGTTCACAACCCTTGCCGTGGTATTCACTACCCTTGGCGTGGTGTTCACTACCCTTAGCGTGATGTTCACTGAACTTGCCGTGGTGTTCACTACCCATGGCGTGGTGTTCACTACCCATGGCGTGGTGTTCACTACCCTTGGCGTGGTGATCACTACCCTTGGCATGTTCTTCACTACCCTTGATGTGGTGTTCACTACCCTTGCCGCCATGTTTACTACCCTTGGTGTGGTGTTCACTACCCTAAACGTGGTGTTCACTACCCTTGGCATGTTCTTCACTACCCTTGACGTGGTGTTCACTACCCTTGCCGCCATGTTTACTACCCTTGGTGTGGTGTTCACTACCCTTAACGTGGTGTTCACTACTCTTAACGTGGTGTTCACTACCCATGACGTCATGTTCACTACCCTTGGCGTGGGGTTCACTAACCTTGGCGTGGTGTTCACCACTCTTGGCGTGGTGTTCACTGCCCTTCGCGTGGTGTTCACTACCCATGGCATGGTGTTCACTACCCATGGCGTGGTGTTTACTACCCTTGGCGTGGTGTTCACTATCCTTAGCGTGGTGTTCACTATCCTTGGAGTTGTGTTTACTATCCAAGGCGTGGTATTCACTATCCTTAGCGTGGTGTTCACTATCCTTAGCGTGGTGTTCACTATCCTTAGCGTGGTGTTCACAACCCTTGCCGTGGTATTCACTATCCTTGGCGTGGTGTTCACTACCCTTAGCGTGATGTTCACTGAACTTGCCGTGGTGTTCACTACCCATGGTGTGGTGTTCACTACCCATGGCGTGGTGTTCACTACCCTTGGCGTGGTGATCACTACCCTTGGCATGTTCTTCACTACCCTTGAAGTGGTGTTCACTACCCTTGCCGCCATGTTTACTACCGTTGGTGTGGTGTTCACTACCCTTAACGTGGTGTTCACTACTCTTGGCGTGGTGTTCACTACCCTTAACGTGGTGTTCACTACCCATGACGTCATGTTCACTACCCTTGGCGTGGGGTTCACTAACCTTGGCGTGGTGTTCACCACTCTTGGCGTGGTGTTCACTGCCCTTCGCGTGGTGTTCACTACCCATGGCATGGCGTTCACTACCCATGGTGTGGTGTTTACTACCTTTGGCGTGGTGTTCACTATCCTTAGCGTGGTGTTCACTATCCTTGGAGTTGTGTTTACTATCCAAGGCGTGGTATTCACTATCCTTGGCGTGGTGTTCACTATCCTTAGCGTGGTGTTCACTATCCTTAGCGTGGTGTTCACAACCCTTGCCGTGGTATTCACTACCCTTGGCGTGGTGTTCACTACCCTTAGCGTGATGTTCACTGAACTTGCCGTGGTGTTCACTACCCATGGCGTGGTGTTCACTACCCATGGCGTGGTGTTCACTACCCTTGGCGTGGTGATCACTACCCTTGGCATGTTCTTCACTACCCTTGACGTGGTGTTCACTACCCTTGCCGCCATGTTTACTACCCTTGGTGTGGTGTTCACTACCCTTAACGTGGTGTTCACTACTCTTGGCGTGGTGTTCACTACCCTTGACGTGGTGTTCACTACCCATGACGTCATGTTCACTACCCTTGGCGTGGGGTTCACTAACCTTGGCGTGGTGTTCACCACTCTTGGCGTGGTGTTCACTGCCCTTCGCGTGGTGTTCACTACCCATGGCATGGTGTTCACTACCCATGGCGTGGTGTTTACTACCCTTGGCGTGGTGTTCACTATCCTTAGCGTGGTGTTCACTATCCTTGGAGTTGTGTTTACTATCCAAGGCGTGGTATTCACTATCCTTGGCGTGGTGTTCACTATCCTTAGCGTGGTGTTCACTATCCTTAGCGTGGTGTTCACAACCCTTGCCGTGGTATTCACTACCCTTGGCGTGGTGTTCACTACCCTTAGCGTGATGTTCACTGAACTTGCCGTGGTGTTCACTACCCATGGCGTGGTGTTCACTACCCATGGCGTGGTGTTCACTACCCTTGGCGTGGTGATCACTACCCTTGCCGCCATGTTTACTACCCTTGGCGTGGTGTTCACTATCCTTAGCGTGGTGTTCACTATCCTTGGAGTTGTGTTTACTATCCAAGGCGTGGTATTCACTATCCATGGCGTGGTGTTCACTATCCTTAGCGTGGTGTTCACTATCCTTAGCGTGGTGTTCACAACCCTTGCCGTGGTATTCACTACCCTTGACGTGGTGTTCACTACCCTTGCCGTTATGTTTACTACCCTTGGTGTGGTGTTCACTACCCTTAACGTGGTGTTCACTACTCTTGGCGTGGTGTTCACTACCCTTAACGTGGTGTTCACTACCCATGACGTCATGTTCACTACCCTTGGCGTGGGGTTCACTAACCTTGGCGTGGTGTTCACCACTCTTCCGTGGTGTTCACTGCCCTTCGCGTGGTGTTCACTACCCATGGCATGGCGTTCACTACCCATGGTGTGGTGTTTACTACCTTTGGCGTGGTGTTCACTATCCTTAGCGTGGTGTTCACTATCCTTGGAGTTGTGTTTACTATCCAAGGCGTGGTATTCACTATCCTTGGCGTGGTGTTCACTATCCTTAGCGTGGTGTTCACTATCCTTAGCGTGGTGTTCACAACCCCTGCCGTGGTATTCACTACCCTTGGCGTGGTGTTCACTACCCTTAGCGTGATGTTCACTGAACTTGCCGTGGTGTTCACTACCCATGGCGTGGTGTTCACTACTCTTGGCGTGGTGTTCACTACCCTTAACGTGGTGTTCACTACCCATGACGTCATGTTCACTACCCTTGGCGTGGGGTTCACTAACCTTGGCGTGGTGTTCACCACTCCTGGCGTGGTGTTCACTGCCCTTCGCGTGGTGTTGACTACCCATGGCGTGGTGTTTACTACCCTTGGCGTGGTGTTCACTATCCTTAGCGTGGTGTTCACTATCCTTGGAGTTGTGTTTACTATCCAAGGCGTGGTATTCACTATCCTTGGCGTGGTGTTCACTATCCTTAGCGTGGTGTTCACTATCCTTAGCGTGGTGTTCACAACCCTTGCCGTGGTATTCACTACCCTTGGCGTGGTGTTCACTACCCTTAGCGTGATGTTCACTGAACTTGCCGTGGTGTTCACTACCCATGGCGTGGTGTTCACTACCCATGCGTGGTGTTCACTACCATTGGCGTGGTGATCACTACCCTTGGCATGTTCTTCACTACCCTTGACGTGGTGTTCACTACCCTTGCCGCCATGTTTACTACCCTTGGTGTGGTGTTCACTACCCTTAACGTGGTGTTCACTACTCTTGGCGTGGTGTTCACTACCCTTAACGTGGTGTTCACTACCCATGACGTCATGTTCACTACCCTTGGCGTGGGGTTCACTAACCTTAGCGTGGTGTTCACCACTCTTGGCGTGGTGTTCACTGCCCTTCGCGTGGTGTTCACTACCCATGGCATGGTGTTCACTACCCATGGCGTGGTGTTTACTGCCCTTGGCGTGGTGTTCACTATCCTTAGCGTGGTGTTCACTATCCTTGGATTTGTGTTTACTATCCAAGGCGTGGTATTCACTATCCTTAGCGTGGTGTTCACTATCCTTAGCGTGGTGTTCACTATCCTTAGCGTGGTGTTCACAACCCTTGCCGTGGCATTCACTACCCTTGGCGTGGTGTTCACTACCCTTAGCGTGATGTTCACTGAACTTGCCGTGGTGTTCACTACCCATGGCGTGGTGTTCACTACCCATGGCGTGGTGTTCACTACCCATGGCGTGGTGATCACTACCCTTGGCATGTTTTTCACTACCCTTGACGTGGTGTTCACTACCCTTGCCGCCATGTTTACAACCCTTCGTGTGGTGTTCACTACCCTTAACGTGGTGTTCACTACTCTTGGCGTGGTGTTCACTACCCTTAACGTGGTGTTCACTACCCATGACGTCATGTTCACTACCCTTGGCGTGGGGTTCACTAATCTTGGCGTGGTGTTCACCACTCTTGGCGTGGTGTTCACTGCCCTTCGCGTGGTGTTCACTACCCATGGCGTGGTGTTTACTACCCTTGGCGTGGTGTTCACTATCCCTAGCGTGGTGTTCACTATCCTTGGAGTTGTGTTTACTATCCAAGGCGTGGTATTCACTATCCTTGGCGTGGTGTTCACTATCCTTAGCGTGATGTTCACTATCCTTAGCGTGGTGTTCACAACCCTTGCCGTGGTATTCACTACCCTTAGCGTGGTGTTCACTACCCTTAGCGTGATGTTCACTGAACTTGCCGTGGTGTTCACTACCCATGGCGTGGTGTTCACTACCCATGGCGTGGTGTTCACTACCATTGGCGTGGTGATCACTACCCTTGGCATGTTCTTCACTACCCTTGACGTGGTGTTCACTACCCTTGCCGCCATGTTTACTACCCTTGGTGTGGTGTTCACTACCCTTAACGTGGTGTTCACTACTCTTGGCGTGGGGTTCACTACCCTTAACGTGGTGTTCACTACCCATGACGTCATGTTCACTACCCTTGGCGTGGGGTTCACTAACCTTAGCGTGGTGTTCACCACTCTTGGCGTGGTGTTCACTGCCCTTCGCGTGGTGTTCACTACCCATGGCATGGTGTTCACTACCCATGGCGTGGTGTTTACTGCCCTTGGCGTGGTGTTCACTATCCTTAGCGTGGTGTTCACTATCCTTGGAGTTGTGTTTACTATCCAAGGCGTGGTGTTCACTATCCTTAGCGTGGTGTTCACTATCGTTAGCGTGGTGTTCACAACCCTTGCCGTGGCATTCACTACCCTTGGCGTGGTGTTCACTACCCTTAGCGTGATGTTCACTGAACTTGCCGTGGTGTTCACTACCCATGGCGTGGTGTTCACTATCCTTAGCGTGGTGTTCACTATCCTTAGCGTGGTGTTCACAACCCTTGCCGTGGTATTCACTACCCTTGACGTGGTGTTCACTACCCTTGCCGTTATGTTTACTACCCTTGGTGTGGTGTTCACTACCCTTAACGTGGTGTTCACTACTCTTGGCGTGGTGTTCACTACCCTTAACGTGGTGTTCACTACCCATGACGTCATGTTCACTACCCTTGGCGTGGGGTTCACTAACCTTGGCGTGGTGTTCACCACTCTTCCGTGGTGTTCACTGCCCTTCGCGTGGTGTTCACTACCCATGGCATGGCGTTCACTACCCATGGTGTGGTGTTTACTACCTTTGGCGTGGTGTTCACTATCCTTAGCGTGGTGTTCACTATCCTTGGAGTTGTGTTTACTATCCAAGGCGTGGTATTCACTATCCTTGGCGTGGTGTTCACTATCCTTAGCGTGGTGTTCACTATCCTTAGCGTGGTGTTCACAACCCCTGCCGTGGTATTCACTACCCTTGGCGTGGTGTTCACTACCCTTAGCGTGATGTTCACTGAACTTGCCGTGGTGTTCACTACCCATGGCGTGGTGTTCACTACTCTTGGCGTGGTGTTCACTACCCTTAACGTGGTGTTCACTACCCATGACGTCATGTTCACTACCCTTGGCGTGGGGTTCACTAACCTTGGCGTGGTGTTCACCACTCCTGGCGTGGTGTTCACTGCCCTTCGCGTGGTGTTGACTACCCATGGCGTGGTGTTTACTACCCTTGGCGTGGTGTTCACTATCCTTAGCGTGGTGTTCACTATCCTTGGAGTTGTGTTTACTATCCAAGGCGTGGTATTCACTATCCTTGGCGTGGTGTTCACTATCCTTAGCGTGGTGTTCACTATCCTTAGCGTGGTGTTCACAACCCTTGCCGTGGTATTCACTACCCTTGGCGTGGTGTTCACTACCCTTAGCGTGATGTTCACTGAACTTGCCGTGGTGTTCACTACCCATGGCGTGGTGTTCACTACCCATGGCGTGGTGTTCACTACCATTGGCGTGGTGATCACTACCCTTGGCATGTTCTTCACTACCCTTGACGTGGTGTTCACTACCCTTGCCGCCATGTTTACTACCCTTGGTGTGGTGTTCACTACCCTTAACGTGGTGTTCACTACTCTTGGCGTGGTGTTCACTACCCTTAACGTGGTGTTCACTACCCATGACGTCATGTTCACTACCCTTGGCGTGGGGTTCACTAACCTTAGCGTGGTGTTCACCACTCTTGGCGTGGTGTTCACTGCCCTTCGCGTGGTGTTCACTACCCATGGCATGGTGTTCACTACCCATGGCGTGGTGTTTACTGCCCTTGGCGTGGTGTTCACTATCCTTAGCGTGGTGTTCACTATCCTTGGAGTTGTGTTTACTATCCAAGGCGTGGTATTCACTATCCTTAGCGTGGTGTTCACTATCCTTAGCGTGGTGTTCACTATCCTTAGCGTGGTGTTCACAACCCTTGCCGTGGCATTCACTACCCTTGGCGTGGTGTTCACTACCCTTAGCGTGATGTTCAATGAACTTGCCGTGGTGTTCACTACCCATGGCGTGGTGTTCACTACCCATGGCGTGGTGTTCACTACCCATGGCGTGGTGATCACTACCCTTGGCATGTTTTTCACTACCCTTGACGTGGTGTTCACTACCCTTGCCGCCATGTTTACAACCCTTCGTGTGGTGTTCACTACCCTTAACGTGGTGTTCACTACTCTTGGCGTGGTGTTCACTACCCTTAACGTGGTGTTCACTACCCATGACGTCATGTTCACTACCCTTGGCGTGGGGTTCACTAATCTTGGCGTGGTGTTCACCACTCTTGGCGTGGTGTTCACTGCCCTTCGCGTGGTGTTCACTACCCATGGCGTGGTGTTTACTACCCTTGGCGTGGTGTTCACTATCCCTAGCGTGGTGTTCACTATCCTTGGAGTTGTGTTTACTATCCAAGGCGTGGTATTCACTATCCTTGGCGTGGTGTTCACTATCCTTAGCGTGATGTTCACTATCCTTAGCGTGGTGTTCACAACCCTTGCCGTGGTATTCACTACCCTTAGCGTGGTGTTCACTACCCTTAGCGTGATGTTCACTGAACTTGCCGTGGTGTTCACTACCCATGGCGTGGTGTTCACTACCCATGGCGTGGTGTTCACTACCATTGGCGTGGTGATCACTACCCTTGGCATGTTCTTCACTACCCTTGACGTGGTGTTCACTACCCTTGCCGCCATGTTTACTACCCTTGGTGTGGTGTTCACTACCCTTAACGTGGTGTTCACTACTCTTGGCGTGGGGTTCACTACCCTTAACGTGGTGTTCACTACCCATGACGTCATGTTCACTACCCTTGGCGTGGGGTTCACTAACCTTAGCGTGGTGTTCACCACTCTTGGCGTGGTGTTCACTGCCCTTCGCGTGGTGTTCACTACCCATGGCATGGTGTTCACTACCCATGGCGTGGTGTTTACTGCCCTTGGCGTGGTGTTCACTATCCTTAGCGTGGTGTTCACTATCCTTGGAGTTGTGTTTACTATCCAAGGCGTGGTGTTCACTATCCTTAGCGTGGTGTTCACTATCGTTAGCGTGGTGTTCACAACCCTTGCCGTGGCATTCACTACCCTTGGCGTGGTGTTCACTACCCTTAGCGTGATGTTCACTGAACTTGCCGTGGTGTTCACTACCCATGGCGTGGTGTTCACTATCCTTAGCGTGGTGTTCACTATCCTTAGCGTGGTGTTCACAACCCTTGCCGTGGTATTCACTACCCTTGACGTGGTGTTCACTACCCTTGCCGTTATGTTTACTACCCTTGGTGTGGTGTTCACTACCCTTAACGTGGTGTTCACTACTCTTGGCGTGGTGTTCACTACCCTTAACGTAGTGTTCACTACCCATGACGTCATGTTCACTACCCTTGGCGTGGGGTTCACTAACCTTGGCGTGGTGTTCACCACTCTTCCGTGGTGTTCACTGCCCTTCGCGTGGTGTTCACTACCCATGGCATGGCGTTCACTACCCATGGTGTGGTGTTTACTACCTTTGGCGTGGTGTTTACTATCCTTAGCGTGGTGTTCACTATCCTTGGAGTTGTGTTTACTATCCAAGGCGTGGTATTCACTATCCTTGGCGTGGTGTTCACTATCCTTAGCGTGGTGTTCACTATCCTTAGCGTGGTGTTCACAACCCCTGCCGTGGTATTCACTACCCTTGGCGTGGTGTTCACTACCCTTAGCGTGATGTTCACTGAACTTGCCGTGGTGTTCACTACCCATGGCGTGGTGTTCACTACTCTTGGCGTGGTGTTCACTACCCTTAACGTGGTGTTCACTACCCATGACGTCATGTTCACTACCCTTGGCGTGGGGTTCACTAACCTTGGCGTGGTGTTCACCACTCCTGGCGTGGTGTTCACTGCCCTTCGCGTGGTGTTGACTACCCATGGCGTGGTGTTTACTACCCTTGGCGTGGTGTTCACTATCCTTAGCGTGGTGTTCACTATCCTTGGAGTTGTGTTTACTATCCAAGGCGTGGTATTCACTATCCTTGGCGTGGTGTTCACTATCCTTAGCGTGGTGTTCACTATCCTTAGCGTGGTGTTCACAACCCTTGCCGTGGTATTCACTACCCTTGGCGTGGTGTTCACTACCCTTAGCGTGATGTTCACTGAACTTGCCGTGGTGTTCACTACCCATGGCGTGGTGTTCACTACCCATGGCGTGGTGTTCACTACCATTGGCGTGGTGATCACTACCCTTGGCATGTTCTTCACTACCCTTGACGTGGTGTTCACTACCCTTGCCGCCATGTTTACTACCCTTGGTGTGGTGTTCACTACCCTTAACGTGGTGTTCACTACTCTTGGCGTGGTGTTCACTACCCTTAACGTGGTGTTCACTACCCATGACGTCATGTTCACTACCCTTGGCGTGGGGTTCACTAACCTTAGCGTGGTGTTCACCACTCTTGGCGTGGTGTTCACTGCCCTTCGCGTGGTGTTCACTACCCATGGCATGGTGTTCACTACCCATGGCGTGGTGTTTACTGCCCTTGGCGTGGTGTTCACTATCCTTAGCGTGGTGTTCACTATCCTTGGAGTTGTGTTTACTATCCAAGGCGTGGTATTCACTATCCTTAGCGTGGTGTTCACTATCCTTAGCGTGGTGTTCACTATCCTTAGCGTGGTGTTCACAACCCTTGCCGTGGCATTCACTACCCTTGGCGTGGTGTTCACTACCCTTAGCGTGATGTTCACTGAACTTGCCGTGGTGTTCACTACCCATGGCGTGGTGTTCACTACCCATGGCGTGATGTTCACTACCCATGGCGTGGTGATCACTACCCTTGGCATGTTTTTCACTACCCTTGACGTGGTGTTCACTACCCTTGCCGCCATGTTTACAACCCTTCGTGTGGTGTTCACTACCCTTAACGTGGTGTTCACTACTCTTGGCGTGGTGTTCACTACCCTTAACGTGGTGTTCACTACCCATGACGTCATGTTCACTACCCTTGGCGTGGGGTTCACTAATCTTGGCGTGGTGTTCACCACTCTTGGCGTGGTGTTCACTGCCCTTCGCGTGGTGTTCACTACCCATGGCGTGGTGTTTACTACCCTTGGCGTGGTGTTCACTATCCTTAGCGTGGTGTTCACTATCCTTGGAGTTGTGTTTACTATCCAAGGCGTGGTATTCACTATCCTTGGCGTGGTGTTCACTATCCTTAGCGTGATGTTCACTATCCTTAGCGTGGTGTTCACAACCCTTGCCGTGGTATTCACTACCCTTAGCGTGGTGTTCACTACCCTTAGCGTGATGTTCACTGAACTTGCCGTGGTGTTCACTACCCATGGCGTGGTGTTCACTACCCATGGCGTGGTGTTCACTACCATTGGCGTGGTGATCACTACCCTTGGCATGTTCTTCACTACCCTTGACGTGGTGTTCACTACCCTTGCCGCCATGTTTACTACCCTTGGTGTGGTGTTCACTACCCTTAACGTGGTGTTCACTACTCTTGGCGTGGGGTTCACTACCCTTAACGTGGTGTTCACTACCCATGACGTCATGTTCACTACCCTTGGCGTGGGGTTCACTAACCTTAGCGTGGTGTTCACCACTCTTGGCGTGGTGTTCACTGCCCTTCGCGTGGTGTTCACTACCCATGGCATGGTGTTCACTACCCATGGCGTGGTGTTTACTGCCCTTGGCGTGGTGTTCACTATCCTTAGCGTGGTGTTCACTATCCTTGGAGTTGTGTTTACTATCCAAGGCGTGGTGTTCACTATCCTTAGCGTGGTGTTCACTATCGTTAGCGTGGTGTTCACAACCCTTGCCGTGGCATTCACTACCCTTGGCGTGGTGTTCACTACCCTTAGCGTGATGTTCACTGAACTTGCCGTGGTGTTCACTACCCATGGCGTGGTGTTCACAACCCCTGCCGTGGTATTCACTACCCTTGACGTGGTGTTCACTACCCTTGCCGTTATGTTTACTACCCTTGGTGTGGTGTTCACTACCCTTAACGTGGTGTTCACTACTCTTGGCGTGGTGTTCACTACCCTTAACGTGGTGTTCACTACCCATGACGTCATGTTCACTACCCTTCGCGTGGGGTTCACTAACCTTGGCGTGGTGTTCACCACTCTTCCGTGGTGTTCACTGCCCTTCGCGTGGTGTTCACTACCCATGGCATGATGTTCACTACCCATGGCGTGGTGTTTACTACCCTTGGCGTGGAGTTCACTATCCTTAACGTGGTGTTCACTATCCTTGGAGTTGTGTTTACTATCCAAGGCGTGGTATTCACTATCCTTGGCGTGGTGTTCACTATCCTTAGCGTGGTGTTCACTATCCTTAGCGTGGTGTTCACAACCCCTGCCGTGGTATTCACTACCCTTGGCGTGGTGTTCACTACCCTTAGCGTGATGTTCACTGAACTTGCCGTGGTGTTCACTACCCATGGCGTGGTGTTCACTACTCTTGGCGTGGTGTTCACTACCCTTAACGTGGTGTTCACTACCCATGACGTCATGTTCACTACCCTTTGCGTGGGGTTCACTAACCTTGGCGTGGTGTTCACCACTCCTGGCGTGGTGTTCACTGCCCTTCGCGTGGTGTTGACTACCCATGGCGTGGTGTTTACTACCCTTGGCGTGGTGTTCACTATCCTTAGCGTGGTGTTCACTATCCTTGGAGTTGTGTTTACTATCCAAGGCGTGGTATTCACTATCCTTGGCGTGGTGTTCACTATCCTTAGCGTGGTGTTCACTATCCTTAGCGTGGTGTTCACAACCCTTGCCGTGGTATTCACTACCCTTGGCGTGGTGTTCACTACCCTTAGCGTGATGTTCACTGAACTTGCCGTGGTGTTCACTACCCATGGCGTGGTGTTCACCACTCTTGGCGTGGTGTTCACTGCCCTTCGCGTGGTGTTAACTACCCATGGCATGGTGTTCACTACCCATGGCGTGGTGTTTACTACCCTTGGCGTGGTGTTCACTATCCTTAGCGTGGTGTTCACTATCTTTGGAGTTGTGTTTACTATCCAAGGCGTGGTATTCACTATCCTTGGCGTGGTGTTCACTATCCTTAGCTTGGTGTTCACTATCCTTAGCGTGGTGTTCACAACCCTTGCCGTGGTATTCACTACCCTTGGCGTGGTGTTCACTACCCTTAGCGTGATGTTCACTGAACTTGCCGTGGTGTTCACTACCCATGGCGTGGTGTTCACTACCCATGGCGTGGTGTTCACTACCTTTGGCGTGGTGATCACTACCCTTGGCATGTTCTTCACTACCCTTGACGTGGTGTTCACTACCCTTGCCGCCATGTTTACTGCCCTTGGTGTGGTGTTCACTACCCTTAACGTGGTGTTCACTACTCTTGGCGTGGTGTTCACTACCCTTAACGTGGTGTTCACTACCCATGACGTCATGTTCACTACCCTTGGCGTGGGGTTCACTAACCTTGGCGTGGTGTTCACCACTCTTGGCGTGGTGTTCACTGCCCTTCGCGTGGTGTTCACTACCTATGGCATGGTGTTCACTACCCATGACGTGGTGTTTACTACCCTTGGCGTGGTGTTCACTATCCTTAGCGTGGTGTTCACTATCCTTGGAGTTGTGTTTACTATCCAAGGCGTGGTATTCACTATCCTTGGCGTGGTGTTCACTATCCTTAGCGTGGTGTTCACTATCCTTAGCGTGGTGTTCACAACCCTTGCCGTGGTATTCACTACCCTTGGCGTGGTGTTCACTACCCTTAGCGTGATGTTCACTGAACTTGCCGTGGTGTTCACTACCCATGGCGTGGTGTTCACTACCCATGGCGTGGTGTTCACTACCCTTGGCGTGGTGATCACTACCCTTGGCATGTTCTTCACTACCCTTGACGTGGTGTTCACTACCCTTGCCGCCATGTTTACTACCCTTGGTGTGGTGTTCACTACCCTTAACGTGGTGTTCACTACCCTTGGCATGTTCTTCTCTACCCTTGACGAGGTGTTCACTACCCTTGCCGCCATGTTTACTACCCTTGGTGTGGTGTTCACTACCCTTAACGTGGTGTTCACTACTCTTAACGTGGTGTTCACTACCCATGACGTCATGTTCACTACCCTTGGCGTGGGGTTCACTAACCTTGGCGTGGTGTTCACCACTCTTGGCGTGGTGTTCACTGCCCTTCGCGTGGTGTTCACTACCCATGGCATGGTGTTCACTACCCATGGCGTGGTGTTTACTACCCTTGGCATGGTGTTCACTATCCTTAGCGTGGTGTTCACTATCCTTGGAGTTGTGTTTACTATCCAAGGCGTGGTATTCACTATCCTTGGCGTGGTGTTCACTATCCTTAGCGTGGTGTTCACTATCCTTAGCGTGGTGTTCACAACCCTTGCCGTGGTATTCACTACCCTTGGCGTGGTGTTCACTACCCTTAGCGTGATGTTCACTGAACTTGCCGTGGTGTTCACTACCCATGGCGTGGTGTTCACTACCCATGGCGTGGTGTTCACTACCCTTGGCGTGGTGATCACTACCCTTGGCATGTTCTTCACTACCCTTGACGCCATGTTTACTACCCTTGGTGTGGTGTTCACTACCCTTAACGTGGTGTTCACTACTCTTGGCGTGGTGTTCACTACCCTTAACGTGGTGTTCACTACCCTTAACGTGGTGTTCACTACCCATGACGTCATGTTCACTACCCTTGGCGTGGGGTTCACTAACCATGGCGTGGTGTTCACCACTCTTGGCGTGGTGTTCACTGCCCTTCGCGTGGTGTTCACTACCCATGGCATGGTGTTCACTACCAATAGCGTGGTGTTTACTACCCTTGGCGTGGTGTTCACTATCCTTAGCGTGGTGTTCACTATCCTTGGAGTTGTGTTTACTATCCAAGGCGTGGTATTCACTATCCTTGGCGTGGTGTTCACTATCCTTAGCGTGGTGTTCACTATCCTTAGCGTGGTGTTCGTAACCCTTGCCGTGGTATTCACTACCCTTGGCGTGGTGTTCACTACCCTTAGCGTGATGTTCACTGAACTTGCCGTGGTGTTCACTACCCATGGCGTGGTGTTCACTACCCATGGCGTGGTGTTCACTCCCCTTGGCGTGGTGATCACTACCCTTGGCATGTTCTTCACTACCCTTGACGTGCTGTTCACTACCCTTGCCGCCATGTTTACTACCCTTGGTGTGGTGTTCACTACCCTTAACGTGGTGTTCACTACTCTTGGCGTGGTGTTCACTACCCTTAACGTGGTGTTCACTACCCATGACGTCATGTTCACTACCCTTGGCGTGGGGTTCACTAACCTTGGCGTGGTGTTCACCACTCTTGGCGTGGTGTTCACTGCCCTTCGCGTGGTGTTCACTACCCATGGCGTGGTGTTTACTACCCTTGGCGTGGTGTTCACTATCCTTAGCGTGGTGTTCACTATCCTTGGAGTTGTGTTTACTATCCAAGGCGTGGTATTCACTATCCTTGGCGTGGTGTTCACTATCCTTAGCGTGGTGTTCACTATCCTTAGCGTGGTGTTCACAACCCTTGCCGTGGTATTCACTACCCTTGGCGTGGTGTTCACTACCCTTAGCGTGATGTTCACTGAACTTGCCGTGGTGTTCACTACCCATGGCGTCGTGTTCACTACCCATGGCGTGGTGTTCACTACCCTTGGCGTGGTGATCACTACCCTTGGCATGTTCTTCACTACCCTTGACGTGGTGTTCACTACCCTTGCCGCCATGTTTACTACCCTTAGTGTGGTGTTCACTACCCTTAACGTGGTGTTCACTACTCTTGGCGTGGTGTTCACTACCCATGACGTCATGTTCACTACCCTTGGCGTGGGGTTCACTAACCTTGGCGTGGTGTTCACCACTCTTGGCGTGGTGTTCACTGCCCTTCGCGTGGTGTTAACTACCCATGGCATGGTGTTCACTACCCATGGCGTGGTGTTTACTACCCTTGGCGTGGTGTTCACTATCCTTAGCGTGGTGTTCACTATCCTTGGAGTTGTGTTTACTATCCAAGGCGTGGTATTCACTATCCTTGGCGTGGTGTTCACTATCCTTAGCGTGGTGTTCACTATCCTTAGCGTGGTGTTCACAACCCTTGCCGTGGTATTCACTACCCTTGGCGTGGTGTTCACTACCCTTAGCGTGATGTTCACTGAACTTGCCGTGGTGTTCACTACCCATGGCGTGGTGTTCACTACCCATGGCGTGGTGTTCACTACCTTTGGCGTGGTGATCACTACCCTTGGCATGTTCTTCACTACCCTTGACGTGGTGTTCACTACCCTTGCCGCCATGTTTACTACCCTTGGTGTGGTGTTCACTACCCTTAACGTGGTGTTCACTACTCTTGGCGTGGTGTTCACTACCCTTAACGTGGTGTTCACTACCCATGACGTCATGTTCACTACCCTTGGCGTGGGGTTCACTAACCTTGGCGTGGTGTTCACCACTCTTGGCGTGGTGTTCACTGCCCTTCGCGTGGTGTTCACTACCCATGGCATGGTGTTCACTACCCATGACGTGGTGTTTACTACCCTTGGCGTGGTGTTCACTATCCTTAGCGTGGTGTTCACTATCCTTGGAGTTGTGTTTACTATCCAAGGCGTGGTATTCACTATCCTTGGCGTGGTGTTCACTATCCTTAGCGTGGTGTTCACAACCCTTGCCGTGGTATTCACTACCCTTGGCGTGGTGTTCACTACCCTTAGCGTGATGTTCACTGAACTTGCCGTGGTGTTCACTACCCATGGCGTGGTGTTCACTACCCATGGCGTGGTGTTCACTACCCTTGGCGTGGTGATCACTACCCTTGGCATGTTCTTCACTACCCTTGACGTGGTGTTCACTACCCTTGCCGCCATGTTTACTACCCTTGGTGTGGTGTTCACTACCCTTAACGTGGTGTTCACTACCCTTGGCATGTTCTTCACTACCCTTGACGTGGTGTTCACTACCCTTGCCGCCATGTTTACTACCCTTGGTGTGGTGTTCACTACCCTTAACGTGGTGTTCACTACTCTTAACGTGGTGTTCACTACCCATGACGTCATGTTCACTACCCTTGGCGTGGGGTTCACTAACCTTGGCGTGGTGTTCACCACTCTTGGCGTGGTGTTCACTGCCCTTCGCGTGGTGTTCACTACCCATGGCATGGTGTTCACTACCCATGGCGTGGTGTTTACTACCCTTGGCATGGTGTTCACTATCCTTAGCGTGGTGTTCACTATCCTTGGAGTTGTGTTTACTATCCAAGGCGTGGTATTCACTATCCTTGGCGTGGTGTTCACTATCCTTAGCGTGGTGTTCACTATCCTTAGCGTGGTGTTCACAACCCTTGCCGCGGTATTCACTACCCTTGGCGTGGTGTTCACTACCCTTAGCGTGATGTTCACTGAACTTGCCGTGGTGTTCACTACCCATGGCGTGGTGTTCACTACCCATGGCGTGGTGTTCACTACCCTTGGCGTGGTGATCACTACCCTTGGCATGTTCTTCACTACCCTTGACGCCATGTTTACTACCCTTGGTGTGGTGTTCACTACCCTTAACGTGGTGTTCACTACTCTTGGCGTGGTGTTCACTACCCTTAACGTGGTGTTCACTACCCTTAACGTGGTGTTCACTACCCATGACGTCATGTTCACTACCCTTGGCGTGGGGTTCACTAACCATGGCGTGGTGTTCACCACTCTTGGCGTGGTGTTCACTGCCCTTCGCGTGGTGTTCACTACCCATGGCATGGTGTTCACTACCAATGGCGTGGTGTTTACTACCCTTGGCGTGGTGTTCACTATCCTTAGCGTGGTGTTCACTATCCTTGGAGTTGTGTTTACTATCCAAGGCGTGGTATTCACTATCCTTGGCGTGGTGTTCACTATCCTTAGCGTGGTGTTCACTATCCTTAGCGTGGTGTTCGTAACCCTTGCCGTGGTATTCACTACCCTTGGCGTGGTGTTCACTACCCTTAGCGTGATGTTCACTGAACTTGCCGTGGTGTTCACTACCCATGGCGTGGTGTTCACTACCCATGGCGTGGTGTTCACTACCCTTGGCGTGGTGATCACTACCCTTGGCATGTTGTTCACTACCCTTGACGTGCTGTTCACTACCCTTGCCGCCATGTTTACTACCCTTGGTGTGGTGTTCACTACCCTTAACGTGGTGTTCACTACTCTTGGCGTGGTGTTCACTACCCTTAACGTGGTGTTCACTACCCATGACGTCATGTTCACTACCCTTGGCGTGGGGTTCACTAACCTTGGCGTGGTGTTCACCACTCTTGGCGTGGTGTTCACTGCCCTTCGCGTGGTGTTCACTACCCATGGCGTGGTGTTTACTACCCTTGGCGTGGTGTTCACTATACTTAGCGTGGTGTTCACTATCCTTGGAGTTGTGTTTACTATCCAAGGCGTGGTATTCACTATCCTTGGCGTGGTGTTCACTATCCTTAGCGTGGTGTTCACTATCCTTAGCGTGGTGTTCACAACCCTTGCCGTGGTATTTACTACCCTTGGCGTGGTGTTCACTACCCTTAGCGTGATGTTCACTGAACTTGCCGTGGTGTTCACTACCCATGGCGTGGTGTTCACTACCCATGGCGTGGTGTTCACTACCCTTGGCGTGGTGATCACTACCCTTGGCATGTTCTTCACTACCCTTGACGTGGTGTTCACTACCCTTGCCGCCATGTTTACTACCCTTAGTGTGGTGTTCACTACCCTTAACGTGGTGTTCACTACTCTTGGCGTGGTGTTCACTACCCATGACGTCATGTTCACTACCCTTGGCGTGGGGTTCACTAACCTTGGCGTGGTGTTCACCACTCTTGGCGTGGTGTTCACTGCCCTTCGCGTGGTGTTAACTACCCATGGCATGGTGTTCACTACCCATGGCGTGGTGTTTACTACCCTTGGCGTGGTGTTCACTATCCTTAGCGTGGTGTTCACTATCCTTGGAGTTGTGTTTACTATCCAAGGCGTGGTATTCACTATCCTTGGCGTGGTGTTCACTATCCTTAGCGTGGTGTTCACTATCCTTAGCGTGGTGTTCACAACCCTTGCCGTGGTATTCACTACCCTTGGCGTGGTGTTCACTACCCTTAGCGTGATGTTCACTGAACTTGCCGTGGTGTTCACTACCCATGGCGTGGTGTTCACTACCCATGGCGTGGTGTTCACTACCTTTGGCGTGGTGATCACTACCCTTGGCATGTTCTTCACTACCCTTGACGTGGTGTTCACTTCCCTTGCCGCCATGTTTACTACCCTTGGTGTGGTGTTCACTACCCTTAACGTGGTGTTCACTACTCTTGGCGTGGTGTTCACTACCCTTAACGTGGTGTTCACTAACCTTGGCGTGGTGTTCACCACTCTTGGCGTGGTGTTCACTGCCCTTCGCGTGGTGTTCACTACCCATGGCATGGTGTTCACTACCCATGACGTGGTGTTTACTACCCTTGGCGTGGTGTTCACTATCCTTAGCGTGGTGTTCACTATCCTTGGAGTTGTGTTTACTATCCAAGGCGTGGTATTCACTACCCTTGGCGTGGTGTTCACTATCCTTAGCGTGGTGTTCACAACCCTTGCCGTGGTATTCACTACCCTTGGCGTGGTGTTCACTACCCTTAGCGTGATGTTCACTGAACTTGCCGTGGTGTTCACTACCCATGGCGTGGTGTTCACTACCCATGGCGTGGTGTTCACTACCCTTGGCGTGGTGATCACTACCCTTGGCATGTTCTTCACTACCCTTGACGTGGTGTTCACTACCCTTGCCGCCATGTTTACTACCCTTGGTGTGGTGTTCACTACCCTAAACGTGGTGTTCACTACCCTTGGCATGTTCTTCACTACCCTTGACGTGGTGTTCACTACCCTTGCCGCCATGTTTACTACCCTTGGTGTGGTGTTCACTACCCTTAACGTGGTGTTCACTACTCTTAACGTGGTGTTCACTACCCATGACGTCATGTTCACTACCCTTGGCGTGGGGTTCACTAACCTTGGCGTGGTGTTCACCACTCTTGGCGTGGTGTTCACTGCCCTTCGCGTGGTGTTCACTACCCATGGCATGGTGTTCACTACCCATGGCGTGGTGTTTACTACCCTTGGCGTGGTGTTCACTATCCTTAGCGTGGTGTTCACTATCCTTGGAGTTGTGTTTACTATCCAAGGCGTGGTATTCACTATCCTTAGCGTGGTGTTCACTATCCTTAGCGTGGTGTTCACTATCCTTAGCGTGGTGTTCACAACCCTTGCCGTGGTATTCACTATCCTTGGCGTGGTGTTCACTACCCTTAGCGTGATGTTCACTGAACTTGCCGTGGTGTTCACTACCCATGGTGTGGTGTTCACTACCCATGGCGTGGTGTTCACTACCCTTGGCGTGGTGATCACTACCCTTGGCATGTTCTTCACTACCCTTGAAGTGGTGTTCACTACCCTTGCCGCCATGTTTACTACCGTTGGTGTGGTGTTCACTACCCTTAACGTGGTGTTCACTACTCTTGGCGTGGTGTTCACTACCCTTAACGTGGTGTTCACTACCCATGACGTCATGTTCACTACCCTTGGCGTGGGGTTCACTAACCTTGGCGTGGTGTTCACCACTCTTGGCGTGGTGTTCACTGCCCTTCGCGTGGTGTTCACTACCCATGGCATGGCGTTCACTACCCATGGTGTGGTGTTTACTACCTTTGGCGTGGTGTTCACTATCCTTAGCGTGGTGTTCACTATCCTTGGAGTTGTGTTTACTATCCAAGGCGTGGTATTCACTATCCTTGGCGTGGTGTTCACTATCCTTAGCGTGGTGTTCACTATCCTTAGCGTGGTGTTCACAACCCTTGCCGTGGTATTCACTACCCTTGGCGTGGTGTTCACTACCCTTAGCGTGATGTTCACTGAACTTGCCGTGGTGTTCACTACCCATGGCGTGGTGTTCACTACCCATGGCGTGGTGTTCACTACCCTTGGCGTGGTGATCACTACCCTTGGCATGTTCTTCACTACCCTTGACGTGGTGTTCACTACCCTTGCCGCCATGTTTACTACCCTTGGTGTGGTGTTCACTACCCTTAACGTGGTGTTCACTACTCTTGGCGTGGTGTTCACTACCCTTGACGTGGTGTTCACTACCCATGACGTCATGTTCACTACCCTTGGCGTGGGGTTCACTAACCTTGGCGTGGTGTTCACCACTCTTGGCGTGGTGTTCACTGCCCTTCGCGTGGTGTTCACTACCCATGGCATGGTGTTCACTACCCATGGCGTGGTGTTTACTACCCTTGGCGTGGTGTTCACTATCCTTAGCGTGGTGTTCACTATCCTTGGAGTTGTGTTTACTATCCAAGGCGTGGTATTCACTATCCTTGGCGTGGTGTTCACTATCCTTAGCGTGGTGTTCACTATCCTTAGCGTGGTGTTCACAACCCTTGCCGTGGTATTCACTACCCTTGGCGTGGTGTTCATTACCCTTAGCGTGATGTTCACTGAACTTGCCGTGGTGTTCACTAACCATGGCGTGGTGTTCACTACCCATGGCGTGGTGTTCACTACCCTTGGCGTGGTGATCACTACCCTTGGCATGTTCTTCACTACCCTTGACGTGGTGTTCACTACCCTTGCCGCCATGTTTATAACCCTTAGTGTGGTGTTCACTACCCTTAACGTGGTGTTCACTACTCTTGGCGTGGTGTTCACTACCCTTAACGTGGTGTTCACTACCCATGACGTCATGTTCACTACCCTTGGCGTGGGGTTCACTAACCTTGGCGTGGTGTTCACCACTCTCGGCGTGGTGTTCACTGCCCTTCGCGTGGTGTTAACTACCCATGGCATGGTGTTCACTACCCATGGCGTGGTGTTTACTACCCTTGGCGTGGTGTTCACTATCCTTAGCGTGGTGTTCACTATCCTTGGAGTTGTGTTTACTATCCAAGGCGTGGTATTCACTATCCTTGGCGTGGTGTTCACTATCCTTAGCGTGGTGTTCACTATCCTTAGCGTGGTGTTCACAACCCTTGCCGGGGTATTCACTACCCTTGGCGTGGTGTTCACTACCCTTAGCGTGATGTTCACTGAACTTGCCGTGGTGTTCACTACCCATGGCGTGGTGTTCACTACCCATGGCGTGGTGTTCACTACCCTTGGCGTGGTGATCACTACCCTTGCCGCCATGTTTACTACCCTTGGCGTGGTGTTCACTATCCTTAGCGTGGTGTTCACTATCCTTGGAGTTGTGTTTACTATCCAAGGCGTGGTATTCACTATCCATGGCGTGGTGTTCACTATCCTTAGCGTGGTGTTCACTATCCTTAGCGTGGTGTTCACAACCCTTGCCGTGGTATTCACTACCCTTGACGTGGTGTTCACTACCCTTGCCGTTATGTTTACTACCCTTGGTGTGGTGTTCACTACCCTTAACGTGGTGTTCACTACTCTTGGCGTGGTGTTCACTACCCTTAACGTGGTGTTCACTACCCATGACGTCATGTTCACTACCCTTGGCGTGGGGTTCACTAACCTTGGCGTGGTGTTCACCACTCTTCCGTGGTGTTCACTGCCCTTCGCGTGGTGTTCACTACCCATGGCATGGCGTTCACTACCCATGGTGTGGTGTTTACTACCTTTGGCGTGGTGTTCACTATCCTTAGCGTGGTGTTCACTATCCTTGGAGTTGTGTTTACTATCCAAGGCGTGGTATTCACTATCCTTGGCGTGGTGTTCACTATCCTTAGCGTGGTGTTCACTATCCTTAGCGTGGTGTTCACAACCCCTGCCGTGGTATTCACTACCCTTGGCGTGGTGTTCACTACCCTTAGCGTGATGTTCACTGAACTTGCCGTGGTGTTCACTACCCATGGCGTGGTGTTCACTACTCTTGGCGTGGTGTTCACTACCCTTAACGTGGTGTTCACTACCCATGACGTCATGTTCACTACCCTTGGCGTGGGGTTCACTAACCTTGGCGTGGTGTTCACCACTCCTGGCGTGGTGTTCACTGCCCTTCGCGTGGTGTTGACTACCCATGGCGTGGTGTTTACTACCCTTGGCGTGGTGTTCACTATCCTTAGCGTGGTGTTCACTATCCTTGGAGTTGTGTTTACTATCCAAGGCGTGGTATTCACTATCCTTGGCGTGGTGTTCACTATCCTTAGCGTGGTGTTCACTATCCTTAGCGTGGTGTTCACAACCCTTGCCGTGGTATTCACTACCCTTGGCGTGGTGTTCACTACCCTTAGCGTGATGTTCACTGAACTTGCCGTGGTGTTCACTACCCATGGCGTGGTGTTCACTACCCATGGCGTGGTGTTCACTACCATTGGCGTGGTGATCACTACCCTTGGCATGTTCTTCACTACCCTTGACGTGGTGTTCACTACCCTTGCCGCCATGTTTACTACCCTTGGTGTGGTGTTCACTACCCTTAACGTGGTGTTCACTACTCTTGGCGTGGTGTTCACTACCCTTAACGTGGTGTTCACTACCCATGACGTCATGTTCACTACCCTTGGCGTGGGGTTCACTAACCTTAGCGTGGTGTTCACCACTCTTGGCGTGGTGTTCACTGCCCTTCGCGTGGTGTTCACTACCCATGGCATGGTGTTCACTACCCATGGCGTGGTGTTTACTGCCCTTGGCGTGGTGTTCACTATCCTTAGCGTGGTGTTCACTATCCTTGGAGTTGTGTTTACTATCCAAGGCGTGGTATTCACTATCCTTAGCGTGGTGTTCACTATCCTTAGCGTGGTGTTCACTATCCTTAGCGTGGTGTTCACAACCCTTGCCGTGGCATTCACTACCCTTGGCGTGGTGTTCACTACCCTTAGCGTGATGTTCACTGAACTTGCCGTGGTGTTCACTACCCATGGCGTGGTGTTCACTACCCATGGCGTGGTGTTCACTACCCATGGCGTGGTGATCACTACCCTTGGCATGTTTTTCACTACCCTTGACGTGGTGTTCACTACCCTTGCCGCCATGTTTACAACCCTTCGTGTGGTGTTCACTACCCTTAACGTGGTGTTCACTACTCTTGGCGTGGTGTTCACTACCCTTAACGTGGTGTTCACTACCCATGACGTCATGTTCACTACCCTTGGCGTGGGGTTCACTAATCTTGGCGTGGTGTTCACCACTCTTGGCGTGGTGTTCACTGCCCTTCGCGTGGTGTTCACTACCCATGGCGTGGTGTTTACTACCCTTGGCGTGGTGTTCACTATCCCTAGCGTGGTGTTCACTATCCTTGGAGTTGTGTTTACTATCCAAGGCGTGGTATTCACTATCCTTGGCGTGGTGTTCACTATCCTTAGCGTGATGTTCACTATCCTTAGCGTGGTGTTCACAACCCTTGCCGTGGTATTCACTACCCTTAGCGTGGTGTTCACTACCCTTAGCGTGATGTTCACTGAACTTGCCGTGGTGTTCACTACCCATGGCGTGGTGTTCACTACCCATGGCGTGGTGTTCACTACCATTGGCGTGGTGATCACTACCCTTGGCATGTTCTTCACTACCCTTGACGTGGTGTTCACTACCCTTGCCGCCATGTTTACTACCCTTGGTGTGGTGTTCACTACCCTTAACGTGGTGTTCACTACTCTTGGCGTGGGGTTCACTACCCTTAACGTGGTGTTCACTACCCATGACGTCATGTTCACTACCCTTGGCGTGGGGTTCACTAACCTTAGCGTGGTGTTCACCACTCTTGGCGTGGTGTTCACTGCCCTTCGCGTGGTGTTCACTACCCATGGCATGGTGTTCACTACCCATGGCGTGGTGTTTACTGCCCTTGGCGTGGTGTTCACTATCCTTAGCGTGGTGTTCACTATCCTTGGAGTTGTGTTTACTATCCAAGGCGTGGTGTTCACTATCCTTAGCGTGGTGTTCACTATCGTTAGCGTGGTGTTCACAACCCTTGCCGTGGCATTCACTACCCTTGGCGTGGTGTTCACTACCCTTAGCGTGATGTTCACTGAACTTGCCGTGGTGTTCACTACCCATGGCGTGGTGTTCACTATCCTTAGCGTGGTGTTCACTATCCTTAGCGTGGTGTTCACAACCCTTGCCGTGGTATTCACTACCCTTGACGTGGTGTTCACTACCCTTGCCGTTATGTTTACTACCCTTGGTGTGGTGTTCACTACCCTTAACGTGGTGTTCACTACTCTTGGCGTGGTGTTCACTACCCTTAACGTGGTGTTCACTACCCATGACGTCATGTTCACTACCCTTGGCGTGGGGTTCACTAACCTTGGCGTGGTGTTCACCACTCTTCCGTGGTGTTCACTGCCCTTCGCGTGGTGTTCACTACCCATGGCATGGCGTTCACTACCCATGGTGTGGTGTTTACTACCTTTGGCGTGGTGTTCACTATCCTTAGCGTGGTGTTCACTATCCTTGGAGTTGTGTTTACTATCCAAGGCGTGGTATTCACTATCCTTGGCGTGGTGTTCACTATCCTTAGCGTGGTGTTCACTATCCTTAGCGTGGTGTTCACAACCCCTGCCGTGGTATTCACTACCCTTGGCGTGGTGTTCACTACCCTTAGCGTGATGTTCACTGAACTTGTCGTGGTGTTCACTACCCATGGCGTGGTGTTCACTACTCTTGGCGTGGTGTTCACTACCCTTAACGTGGTGTTCACTACCCATGACGTCATGTTCACTACCCTTGGCGTGGGGTTCACTAACCTTGGCGTGGTGTTCACCACTCCTGGCGTGGTGTTCACTGCCCTTCGCGTGGTGTTGACTACCCATGGCGTGGTGTTTACTACCCTTGGCGTGGTGTTCACTATCCTTAGCGTGGTGTTCACTATCCTTGGAGTTGTGTTTACTATCCAAGGCGTGGTATTCACTATCCTTGGCGTGGTGTTCACTATCCTTAGCGTGGTGTTCACTATCCTTAGCGTGGTGTTCACAACCCTTGCCGTGGTATTCACTACCCTTGGCGTGGTGTTCACTACCCTTAGCGTGATGTTCACTGAACTTGCCGTGGTGTTCACTACCCATGGCGTGGTGTTCACTACCCATGGCGTGGTGTTCACTACCATTGGCGTGGTGATCACTACCCTTGGCATGTTCTTCACTACCCTTGACGTGGTGTTCACTACCCTTGCCGCCATGTTTACTACCCTTGGTGTGGTGTTCACTACCCTTAACGTGGTGTTCACTACTCTTGGCGTGGTGTTCACTACCCTTAACGTGGTGTTCACTACCCATGACGTCATGTTCACTACCCTTGGCGTGGGGTTCACTAACCTTAGCGTGGTGTTCACCACTCTTGGCGTGGTGTTCACTGCCCTTCGCGTGGTGTTCACTACCCATGGCATGGTGTTCACTACCCATGGCGTGGTGTTTACTGCCCTTGGCGTGGTGTTCACTATCCTTAGCGTGGTGTTCACTATCCTTGGAGTTGTGTTTACTATCCAAGGCGTGGTATTCACTATCCTTAGCGTGGTGTTCACTATCCTTAGCGTGGTGTTCACTATCCTTAGCGTGGTGTTCACAACCCTTGCCGTGGCATTCACTACCCTTGGCGTGGTGTTCACTACCCTTAGCGTGATGTTCACTGAACTTGCCGTGGTGTTCACTACCCATGGCGTGGTGTTCACTACCCATGGCGTGGTGTTCACTACCCATGGCGTGGTGATCACTACCCTTGGCATGTTTTTCACTACCCTTGACGTGGTGTTCACTACCCTTGCCGCCATGTTTACAACCCTTCGTGTGGTGTTCACTACCCTTAACGTGGTGTTCACTACTCTTGGCGTGGTGTTCACTACCCTTAACGTGGTGTTCAC
This sequence comes from Procambarus clarkii, assembly GCF_040958095.1. Classification (NCBI taxonomy): domain Eukaryota; kingdom Metazoa; phylum Arthropoda; class Malacostraca; order Decapoda; family Cambaridae; genus Procambarus; species Procambarus clarkii. Next base: position 8,085,070 of record NC_091169.1, read on the forward strand.
TACCCATGACGTCATGTTCACTACCCTTGGCGTGGGGTTCACTAATCTTGGCGTGGTGTTCACCACTCTTGGCGTGGTGTTCACTGCCCTTCGCGTGGTGTTCACTACCCATGGCGTGGTGTTTACTACCCTTGGCGTGGTGTTCACTATCCCTAGCGTGGTGTTCACTATCCTTGGAGTTGTGTTTACTATCCAAGGCGTGGTATTCACTATCCTTGGCGTGGTGTTCACTATCCTTAGCGTGATGTTCACTATCCTTAGCGTGGTGTTCACAACCCTTGCCGTGGTATTCACTACCCTTAGCGTGGTGTTCACTACCCTTAGCGTGATGTTCACTGAACTTGCCGTGGTGTTCACTACCCATGGCGTGGTGTTCACTACCCATGGCGTGGTGTTCACTACCATTGGCGTGGTGATCACTACCCTTGGCATGTTCTTCACTACCCTTGACGTGGTGTTCACTACCCTTGCCGCCATGTTTACTACCCTTGGTGTGGTGTTCACTACCCTTAACGTGGTGTTCACTACTCTTGGCGTGGGGTTCACTACCCTTAACGTGGTGTTCACTACCCATGACGTCATGTTCACTACCCTTGGCGTGGGGTTCACTAACCTTAGCGTGGTGTTCACCACTCTTGGCGTGGTGTTCACTGCCCTTCACGTGGTGTTCACTACCCATGGCATGGTGTTCACTACCCATGGCGTGGTGTTTACTGCCCTTGGCGTGGTGTTCACTATCCTTAGCGTGGTGTTCACTATCCTTGGAGTTGTGTTTACTATCCAAGGCGTGGTGTTCACTATCCTTAGCGTGGTGTTCACTATCGTTAGCGTGGTGTTCACAACCCTTGCCGTGGCATTCACTACCCTTGGCGTGGTGTTCACTACCCTTAGCGTGATGTTCACTGAACTTGCCGTGGTGTTCACTACCCATGGCGTGGTGTTCACTATCCTTAGCGTGGTGTTCACTATCCTTAGCGTGGTGTTCACAACCCTTGCCGTGGTATTCACTACTCTTGACGTGGTGTTCACTACCCTTGCCGTTATGTTTACTACCCTTGGTGTGGTGTTCACTACCCTTAACGTGGTGTTCACTACTCTTGGCGTGGTGTTCACTACCCTTAACGTGGTGTTCACTACCCATGACGTCATGTTCACTACCCTTGGCGTGGGGTTCACTAACCTTGGCGTGGTGTTCACCACTCTTTCGTGGTGTTCACTGCCCTTCGCGTGGTGTTCACTACCCATGGCATGATGTTCACTACCCATGGCGTGGTGTTTACTACCCTTGGCGTGGAGTTCACTATCCTTAGCGTGGTGTTCACTATCCTTGGAGTTGTGTTTACTATCCAAGGCGTGGTATTCACTATCCTTGGCGTGGTGTTCACTATCCTTAGCGTGGTGTTCACTATCCTTAGCGTGGTGTTCACAACCCCTGCCGTGGTATTCACTACCCTTGGCGTGGTGTTCACTACCCTTAGCGTGATGTTCACTGAACTTGCCGTGGTGTTCACTACCCATGGCGTGGTGTTCACTACTCTTGGCGTGGTGTTCACTACCCTTAACGTGGTGTTCACTACCCATGACGTCATGTTCACTACCCTTGGCGTGGGGTTCACTAACCTTGGCGTGGTGTTCACCACTCCTGGCGTGGTGTTCACTGCCCTTCGCGTGGTGTTGACTACCCATGGCGTGGTGTTTACTACCCTTGGCGTGGTGTTCACTATCCTTAGCGTGGTGTTCACTATCCTTGAAATTGTGTTTACTATCCAAGGCGTGGTATTCACTATCCTTGGCGTGGTGTTCACTATCCTTAGCGTGGTGTTCACTATCCTTAGCGGTGTGTTCACAACCCTTGCCGTGGTATTCACTACCCTTGGCGTGGTGTTCACTACCCTTAGCGTGATGTTCACTGAACTTGCCGTGGTGTTCACTACCCATGGCGTGGTGTTCACTACCCATGGCGTGGTGTTCACTACCATTGGCGTGGTGATCACTACCCTTGGCATGTTCTTCACTACCCTTGACGTGGTGTTCACTACCCTTGCCGCCATGTTTACTACCCTTGGTGTGGTGTTCACTACCCTTAACGTGGTGTTCACTACTCTTGGCGTGGTGTTCACTACCCTTAACGTGGTGTTCACTACCCATGACGTCATGTTCACTACCCTTGGCGTGGGGTTCACTAACCTTAGCGTGGTGTTCACCACTCTTGGCGTGGTGTTCACTGCCCTTCGCGTGGTGTTCACTACCCATGGCATGGTGTTCACTACCCATGGCGTGGTGTTTACTGCCCTTGGCGTGGTGTTCACTATCCTTAGCGTGGTGTTCACTATCCTTGGAGTTGTGTTTACTATCCAAGGCGTGGTATTCACTATCCTTAGCGTGGTGTTCACTATCCTTAGCGTGGTGTTCACTATCCTTAGCGTGGTGTTCACAACCCTTGCCGTGGCATTCACTACCCTTGGCGTGGTGTTCACTACCCTTAGCGTGATGTTCACTGAACTTGCCGTGGTGTTCACTACCCATGGCGTGGTGTTCACTACCCATGGCGTGGTGTTCACTACCCATGGCGTGGTGATCACTACCCTTGGCATGTTTTTCACTACCCTTGACGTGGTGTTCACTACCCTTGCCGCCATGTTTACAACCCTTCGTGTGGTGTTCACTACCCTTAACGTGGTGTTCACTACTCTTGGCGTGGTGTTCACTACCCTTAACGTGGTGTTCACTACCCATGACGTCATGTTCACTACCCTTGGCGTGGGGTTCACTAACCTTAGCGTGATGTTCACCACTCTTGGCGTGGTGTTCACTGCCCTTCGCGTGGTGTTCACTACCCATGGCATGGTGTTCACTACCCATGGCGTGGTGTTTACTGCCCTTGGCGTGGTGTTCACTATCCTTAGTTTGGTGTTCACTATCCTTGGAGTTGTGTTTACTATCCAAGGCGTGGTGTTCACTATCCTTAGCGTGGTGTTCACTATCGTTAGCGTGGTGTTCACAACCCTTGCCGTGGCATTCACTACCCTTGGCGTGGTGTTCACTACCCTTAGCGTGATGTTCACTGAACTTGCCGTGGTGTTCACTACCCATGGCGTGGTGTTCACAACCCTTGCCGTGGTATTCACTACCCTTGACGTGGTGTTCACTACCCTTGCCGTTATGTTTACTACCCTTGGTGTGGTGTTCACTACCCTTAACGTGGTGTTCACTACTCTTGGCGTGGTGTTCACTACCCTTAACGTGGTGTTCACTACCCATGACGTCATGTTCACTACCCTTGGCGTGGGGTTCACTAACCTTGGCGTGGTGTTCACCACTCTTCCGTGGTGTTCACTGCCCTTCGCGTGGTGTTCACTACCCATGGCATGATGTTCACTACCCATGGCGTGGTGTTTACTACCCTTGGCGTGGAGTTCACTATCCTTAGCGTGGTGTTCACTATCCTTGGAGTTGTGTTTACTATCCAAGGCGTGGTATTCACTATCCTTGGCGTGGTGTTCACAATCCTTAGCGTGGTGTTCACTATCCTTAGCGTGGTGTTCACAACCCCTGCCGTGGTATTCACTACCCTTGGCGTGGTGTTCACTACCCTTAGCGTGATGTTCACTGAACTTGCCGTGGTGTTCACTACCCATGGCGTGGTGTTCACTACTCTTGGCGTGGTGTTCACTACCCTTAACGTGGTGTTCACTACCCATGACGTCATGTTCACTACCCTTTGCGTGGGGTTCACTAACCTTGGCGTGGTGTTCACCACTCCTGGCGTGGTGTTCACTGCCCTTCGCGTGGTGTTGACTACCCATGGCGTGGTGTTTACTACCCTTGGCGTGGTGTTCACTATCCTTAGCGTGGTGTTCACTATCCTTGGAGTTGTGTTTACTATCCAAGGCGTGGTATTCACTATCCTTGGCGTGGTGTTCACTATCCTTAGCGTGGTGTTCACTATCCTTAGCGTGGTGTTCACAACCCTTGCCGTGGTATTCACTACCCTTGGCGTGGTGTTCACTACCCTTAGCGTGATGTTCACTGAACTTGCCGTGGTGTTCACTACCCATGGCGTGGTGTTCACTACCCATGGCGTGGTGTTCACTACCATTGGCGTGGTGATCACTACCCTTGGCATGTTCTTCACTACCCTTGACGTGGTGTTCACTACCCTTGCCGCCATGTTTACTACCCTTGGTGTGGTGTTCACTACCCTTAACGTGGTGTTCACTACTCTTGGCGTGGTGTTCACTACCCTTAACGTGGTGTTCACTACCCATGACGTCATGTTCACTACCCTTGGCGTGGGGTTCACTAACCTTAGCGTGGTGTTCACCACTCTTGGCGTGGTGTTCACTGCCCTTCGCGTGGTGTTCACTACCCATGGCATGGTGTTCACTACCCATGGCGTGGTGTTTACTGCCCTTGGCGTGGTGTTCACTATCCTTAGCGTGGTGTTCACTATCCTTGGAGTTGTGTTTACTATCCAAGGCGTGGTGTTCACTATCCTTAGCGTGGTGTTCACTATCCTTAGCGTGGTGTTCACAACCCTTGCCGTGGCATTCACTACCCTTGGCGTGGTGTTCACTACCCTTAGCGTGATGTTCACTGAACTTGCCGTGGTGTTCACTACCCATGGCGTGGTGTTCACTACCCATGGCGTGGTGTTCACTACCCATGGCGTGGTGATCACTACCCTTGGCATGTTTTTCACTACCCTTGACGTGGTGTTCACTACCCTTGCCGCCATGTTTACAACCCTTCGTGTGGTGTTCACTACCCTTAACGTGGTGTTCACTACTCTTGGCGTGGTGTTCACAACCCTTAACGTGGTGTTCACTACCCATGACGTCATGTTCACTACCCTTGGCGTGGGGTTCACTAATCTTGGCGTGGTGTTCACCACTCTTGGCGTGGTGTTCACTGCCCTTAACGTGGTGTTCACTACCCATGACGTCATGTTCACTACCCTTGGCGTGGGGTTCACTAACCTTGGCGTGGTGTTCACCACTCCTGGCGTGGTGTTCACTGCCCTTCGCGTGGTGTTGACTATCCTTGGAGTTGTGTTTACTATCCAAGGCGTGGTATTCACTATCCTTGGCGTGGTGTTCACTATCCTTAGCGTGGTGTTCACTATCCTTAGCGTGGTGTTCACAACCCTTGCCGTGGTATTCACTACCCTTGGCGTGGTGTTCACTACCCTTAGCGTGATGTTCACTGAACTTGCCGTGGTGTTCACTACCCATGGCGTGGTGTTCACTACCCATGGCGTGGTGTTCACTACCATTGGCGTGGTGATCACTACCCTTGGCATGTTCTTCACTACCCTTGACGTGGTGTTCACTACCCTTGCCGCCATGTTTACTACCCTTGGTGTGGTGTTCACTACCCTTAACGTGGTGTTCACTACTCTTGGCGTGGTGTTCACTACCCTTAACGTGGTGTTCACTACCCATGACGTCATGTTCACTACCCTTGGCGTGGGGTTCACTAACCTTAGCGTGGTGTTCACCACTCTTGGCGTGGTGTTCACTGCCCTTCGCGTGGTGTTCACTACCCATGGCATGGTGTTCACTACCCATGGCGTGGTGTTTACTGCCCTTGGCGTGGTGTTCACTATCCTTAGCGTGGTGTTCACTATCCTTGGAGTTGTGTTTACTATCCAAGGCGTGGTATTCACTATCCTTGGCGTGGTGTTCACTATCCTTAGCGTGGTGTTCACTATCCTTAGCGTGGTGTTCACAACCCTTGCCGTGGTATTCACTACCCTTAGCGTGGTGTTCACTACCCTTAGCGTGATGTTCACTGAACTTGCCGTGGTGTTCACTACCCATGGCGTGGTGTTCACTACCCATGGCGTGGTGTTCACTACCCTTGGCGTGGTGATCACTACCCTTGGCATGTTCTTCACTACCCTTGACGTGGTGTTCACTACCCTTGCCGCCATGTTTACTACCCTTGGTGTGGTGTTCACTACCCTTAACGTGGTGTTCACTACTCTTGGCGTGGTGTTCACTACCCTTAACGTGGTGTTCACTACCCATGACGTCATGTTCACTACCCTTGGCGTGGGGTTCACTAACCTTGGCGTGGTGTTTACCGCTCTTGGCGTGGTGTTCACTGCCCTTCGCGTGGTGTTCACTACCCATGGCGTGGTGTTTACTACCCTTGGCGTGGTGTTCACTATCCTTAGCGTGGTGTTCACTATCCTTGGAGTTGTGTTTACTATCCAAGGCGTGGTATTCACTATCCTTGGCGTGGTGTTCATTATCCTTAGCGTGGTGTTCACTATCCTTAGCGTGGTGTTCACAACCCTTGCCGTGGTATTCACTACCCTTGGCGTGGTGTTCACTACCCTTAGCGTGATGTTCACTGAACTTGCCGTGGTGTTCACTACCCATGGCGTGGTGTTCACTACCCATGGCGTGGTATTCACTACCCTTGGCGTGGTGATCACTACCCTTGGCATGTTCTTCACTACCCTTGACGTGGTGTTCACTACCCTTGCCGCCATGTTTACTACCCTTGGTGTGGTGTTCACTACCCTTAACGTGGTGTTCACTACTCTTGGCGTGGTGTTCACTACCCTTAACGTGGTGTTCACTACCCATGACGTCATGTTCACTACCCTTGGCGTGGGGTTCACTAACCTTAGCGTGGTGTTCACCACTCTTGGCGTGGTGTTCACTGCCCTTCGCGTGGTGTTCACTACCCATGGCATGGTGTTCACTACCCATGGCGTGGTGTTTACTACCCTTGGCGTGGTGTTCACTATCCTTAGCGTGGTGTTCACTATCCTTGGAGTTGTGTTTACTATCCAAGGCGTGGTATTCACTATCCTTAGCGTGGTGTTCACTATCCTTAGCGTGGTGTTCACTATCCTTAGCGTGGTGTTCACAACCCTTGCCGTGGTATTCACTACCCTTGGCGTGGTGTTCACTACCCTTAGCGTGATGTTCACTGAACTTGCCGTGGTGTTCACTACCCATAGCGTGGTGTTCACTACCCATTGCGTGGTGTTCACTACCCTTGGCGTGGTGATCACTACCCTTGGCATGTTCTTCACTACCCTTGACGTGGTGTTCACTACCCTTGCCGCCATGTTTACTACCCTTGGTGTGGTGTTCACTACCCTTAACGTGGTGTTCACTACTCTTGGCGTGGTGTTCACTACCCTTAACGTGGTGTTCACTACCCATGACGTCATGTTCACTACCCTTGGCGTGGGGTTCACTAACCTTGGCGTGGTGTTCACCACTCTTGGCGTGGTGTTCACTGCCCTTCGCGTGGTGTTCACTACCCATGGCATGGTGTTCACTACCCATTGCGTGGTGTTTACTACCTTTGGCGTGGTGTTCACTATCCTTAGCGTGGTGTTCACTATCCTTGGAGTTGTGTTTACTATCCAAGGCGTGGTATTCACTATCCTTGGCGTGGTGTTCACTATCCTTAGCGTGGTGTTCACTATCCTTAGCGTGGTGTTCACAACCCTTGCCGTGGTATTCACTACCCTTGGCGTGGTGTTCACTACCCTTAGCGTGATGTTCACTGAACTTGCCGTGGTGTTCACTACCCATGGCGTGGTGTTCACTGCCCATAGCGTGGTGTTCACTTCCCTTGGCGTTGTGATCACTACCCTTGGCATGTTCTTCACTACCCTTGACGTGGTGTTCACTACCCTTGCCGCCATGTTTACTACCCTTGGTGTGGTGTTCACTACCCTTAACGTGGTGTTCACTACTCTTGGCGTGGTGTTCACTACCCTTAACGTGGTGTTCACTACCCATGACGTCATGTTCACTACCCTTGGCGTGGGGTTCACTAACCTTGGCGTGGTGTTCACCACTCTTGGCGTGGTGTTCACTGCCCTTCGCGTGGTGTTCACTACCCATGGCATGGTGTTCACTACCCATGGCGTGGTGTTTACTACCCTTGGCGTGGTGTTCACTATCCTTAGCGTGGTGTTCACTATCCTTGTAGTTGTGTTTACTATCCAAGGCGTGGTATTCACTATCCTTGGCGTGGTGTTCACTATCCTTAGCGTGGTGTTCACTATCCTTAGCGTGGTGTTCACAACCCTTGCCGTGGTATTCACTACCCTTGGCGTGGTGTTCACTACCCTTAGCGTGATGTTCACTGAACTTGCCGTGGTGTTCACTACCCATGGCGTGGTGTTCACTACCCATGGCGTGGTGTTCACTACCCTTGGCGTGGTGATCACTACCCTTGGCATGTTCTTCACTACCCTTGACGTGGTGTTCACTACCCTTGCCGCCATGTTTACTACCCTTAGTGTGGTGTTCACTACCCTTAACGTGGTGTTCACTACTCTTGGCGTGGTGTTCACTACCCTTAACGTGGTGTTCACTACCCATGACGTCATGTTCACTACCCTTGGCGTGGGGTTCACTAACCTTGGCGTGGTGTTCACCACTCTTGGCGTGGTGTTCACTGCCCTTCGCGTGGTGTTCACTTCCCATGGCATGGTGTTCACTACCCATGGCGTGGTGTTTACTACCCTTGGCGTGGTGTTCACTATCCTTAGCGTGGTGTTCACTATCCTTGGAGTTGTGTTTACTATCCAAGGCGTGGTATTCACTATCCTTGGCGTGGTGTTCACTATCCTTAGCGTGGTGTTCACTATCCTTATCGTGGTGTTCACAACCCTTGCCGTGGTATTCACTACCCTAGGCGTGGTGTTCACTACCCTTAGCGTGATGTTCACTGAACTTGCCGTGGTGTTCACTACCCATTGCGTGGTGTTCACTACCCATGGCATGGTGTTCACTACCCTTGGCGTGGTGATCACTACCCTTGGCATGTTCTTCACTACCCTTGACGTGGTGTTAACTACCCTTGCCGCCATGTTTACTACCCTTGGTGTGGTGTTCACTACCCTTAACGTGGTGTTCACTACTCTTGGCGTGGTGTTCACTACCCTTAACGTGGTGTTCACTACCCATGACGTCATGTTCACTACCCTTGGCGTGGGGTTCACTAACCTTGGCGTGGTGTTCACCACTCTTGGCGTGGTGTTCACTGCCCTTCGCGTGATGTTCACTACCCATGGCATGGTGTTCACTACCCATGGCGTGGTGTTTACTACCCTTGGCGTGGTGTTCACTATCCTTAGCGTGGTGTTCACTATCCTTGGAGTTGTGTTTACTATCCAAGGCGTGGTATTCACTATCCTTGGCGTGGTGTTCACTATCCTTAGCGTGGTGTTCACTATCCTTATCGTGGTGTTCACAACCCTTGCCGTGGTATTCACTACCCTAGGCGTGGTGTTCACTACCCTTAGCGTGATGTTCACTGAACTTGCCGTGGTGTTCACTACCCATTGCGTGGTGTTCACTACCCATGGCATGGTGTTCACTACCCTTGGCGTGGTGATCACTACCCTTGGCATGTTCTTCACTACCCTTGACGTGGTGTTAACTACCCTTGCCGCCATGTTTACTACCCTTGGTGTGGTGTTCACTACCCTTAACGTGGTGTTCACTACTCTTGGCGTGGTGTTCACTACCCTTAACGTGGTGTTCACTACCCATGACGTCATGTTCACTACCCTTGGCGTGGGGTTCACTAACCTTGGCGTGGTGTTCACCACCCTTGGCGTGGTGTTCACTGCCCTTCGCGTGGTGTTCACTACCCATGGCATGGTGTTCACTACCCATGGCGTGGTGTTTACTACCCTTGGCGTGGAGTTCACTATCCTTAGCGTGGTGTTCACTATCCTTGGAGTTGTGTTTACTATCCAAGGCGTGGTATTCACTATCCTTGGCGTGGTGTTCACTATCCATAGCGTGGTGTTCACTATCCTTAGCGTGGTGTTCACTATCCTTAGCGTGGTGTTCACAACCCCTGCCGTGGTATTCACTACCCTTAGCGTGGTGTTCACTACCCTTAGCGTGATGTTCACTGAACTTGCCGTGGTGTTCACTACCCATGGCGTGGTGTTCACTACCCATGGCATGGTGTTCACTACCCATGGCGTGGTGTTTACTACCCTTGGCGTGGTGTTCACTATCCTTAGCGTGGTGTTCACTATCCTTGGAGTTGTGTTTACTATCCAAGGCGTGGTATTCACTATCCTTGGCGTGGTGTTCACTATCCTTAGCGTGGTGTTCACTATCCTTATCGTGGTGTTCACAACCCTTGCCGTGGTATTCACTACCCTTGGCGTGGTGTTCACTACCCTTAGCGTGATGTTCACTGAACTTGCCGTGGTGTTCACTACCCATTGCGTGGTGTTCACTACCCATGGCGTGGTGTTCACTACCCTTGGCGTGGTGATCACTACCCTTGGCATGTTCTTCACTACCCTTGACGTGGTGTTCACTACCCTTGCCGCCATGTTTACTACCCTTGGTGTGGTGTTCACTACCCTTAACGTGGTGTTCACTACCCATGACGTCATGTTCACTACCCTTGGCGTGGGGTTCACTAACCTTGGCATGGTGTTCACCACTCTTGGCGAGGTGTTCACTGCCCTTCGCGTGGTGTTCACTACCCATGGCATGGTGTTCACTACCCATGGCGTGGTGTTTACTACCCTTGGCGTGGTGTTCACTATCCTTAGCGTGGTGTTCACTATCCTTGGAGTTGTGTTTACTATCCAAGGCGTGGTATTCACTATCCTTGGCGTGGTGTTCACTATCCTTAGCGTGGTGTTCACTATCCTTAGCGTGGTGTTCACAACCCTTACCGTGGTATTCACTACCCTTGGCGTGGTGTTCACTACCCTTAGCGTGATGTTCACTGAACTTGCCGTGGTGTTCACTACCCATGGCGTGGTGTTCACTACCCATGGCGTGGTGTTCACTACCCTTGGCGTGGTGATCACTACCCTTGGCATGTTCTTCACTACCCTTGACGTGGTGTTCACTACCCTTGCCGCCATGTTTACTACCCTTAGTGTGGTGTTCACTACCCTTAACGTGGTGTTCACTACTCTTGGCGTGGTGTTCACTACCCTTAACGTGGTGTTCACTACCCATGACGTCATGTTCACTACCCTTGGCTTGGGGTTCACTAACCTTGGCGTGGTGTTCACCACTCTTGGCGTGGTGTTCACTGCCCTTCGCGTGGTGTTCACTACCCATGGCATGGTGTTCACTACCCATGGCGTGGTGTTTACTACCCTTGGCGTGGTGTTCACTATCCTTAGCGTGGTGTTCACTATCCTTGGAGTTGTGTTTACTATCCAAGGCGTGGTATTCACTATCCTTGGCGTGGTGTTCACTATCCTTAGCGTGGTGTTCACTATCCTTATCGTGGTGTTCACAACCCTTGCCGTGGTATTCACTACCCTAGGCGTGGTGTTCACTACCCTTAGCGTGATGTTCACTGAACTTGCCGTGGTGTTCACTACCCATTGCGTGGTGTTCACTACCCATGGCATGGTGTTCACTACCCTTGGCGTGGTGATCACTACCCTTGGCATGTTCTTCACTACCCTTGACGTGGTGTTAACTACCCTTGCCGCCATGTTTACTACCCTTGGTGTGGTGTTCACTACCCTTAACGTGGTGTTCACTACTCTTGGCGTGGTGTTCACTACCCTTAACGTGGTGTTCACTACCCATGACGTCATGTTCACTACCCTTGGCGTGGGGTTCACTAACCTTGGCGTGGTGTTCACCACTCTTGGCGTGGTGTTCACTGCCCTTCGCGTGGTGTTCACTACCCATGGCAGGGTGTTCACTACCCATGGCGTGGTGTTTACTACCCTTGGCGTGGTGTTCACTATCCTTAGCGTGGTGTTCACTATCCTTGGAGTTGTGTTTACTATCCAAGGCGTGGTATTCACTATCCTTGGCGTGGTGTTCACTATCCTTAGCGTGGTGTTCACTATCCTTATCGTGGTGTTCACAACCCTTGCCGTGGTATTCACTACCCTAGGCGTGGTGTTCACTACCCTTAGCGTGATGTTCACTGAACTTGCCGTGGTGTTCACTACCCATTGCGTGGTGTTCACTACCCATGGCATGGTGTTCACTACCCTTGGCGTGGTGATCACTACCCTTGGCATGTTCTTCACTACCCTTGACGTGGTGTTAACTACCCTTGCCGCCATGTTTACTACCCTTGGTGTGGTGTTCACTACCCTTAACGTGGTGTTCACTACTCTTGGCGTGGTGTTCACTACCCTTAACGTGGTGTTCACTACCCATGACGTCATGTTCACTACCCTTGGCGTGGGGTTCACTAACCTTGGCGTGGTGTTCACCACTCTTGGCGTGGTGTTCACTGCCCTTCGCGTGGTGTTCACTACCCATGGCATGGTGTTCACTACCCATGGCGTGGTGTTTACTACCCTTGGCGTGGAGTTCACTATCCTTAGCGTGGTGTTCACTATCCTTGGAGTTGTGTTTACTATCCAAGGCGTGGTATTCACTATCCTTGGCGTGGTGTTCACTATCCTTAGCGTGGTGTTCACTATCCTTAGCGTGGTGTTCACTATCCTTAGCGTGGTGTTCACAACCCCTGCCGTGGTATTCACTACCCTTAGCGTGGTGTTCACTACCCTTAGCGTGATGTTCACTGAACTTGCCGTGGTGTTCACTACCCATGGCGTGGTGTTCACTACCCATGGCATGGTGTTCACTACCCATGGCGTGGTGTTTACTACCCTTGGCGTGGTGTTCACTATCCTTAGCGTGGTGTTCACTATCCTTGGAGTTGTGTTTACTATCCATGGCGTGGTATTCACTATCCTTGGCGTGGTGTTCACTATCCTTAGCGTGGTGTTCACTATCCTATTCGTGGTGTTCACAACCCTTGCCGTGGTATTCACTACCCTTGGCGTGGTGTTCACTACCCTTAGCGTGATGTTCACTGAACTTGCCGTGGTGTTCACTACCCATTGCGTGGTGTTCACTACCCATGGCGTGGTGTTCACTACCCTTGGCGTGGTGATCACTACCCTTGGCATGTTCTTCACTACCCTTGACGTGGTGTTCACTACCCTTGCCGCCATGTTTACTACCCTTGGTGTGGTGTTCACTACCCTTAACGTGGTGTTCACTACCCATGACGTCATGTTCACTACCCTTGGCGTGGGGTTCACTAACCTTGGCATGGTGTTCACCACTCTTGGCGAGGTGTTCACTGCCCTTCGCGTGGTGTTCACTACCCATGGCATGGTGTTCACTACCCATGGCGTGGTGTTTACTACCCTTGGCGTGGTGTTCACTATCCTTAGCGTGGTGTTCACTATCCTTGGAGTTGTGTTTACTATCCAAGGCGTGGTATTCACTATCCTTGGCGTGGTGTTCACTATCCTTAGCGTGGTGTTCACTATCCTTAGCGTGGTGTTCACAACCCTTACCGTGGTATTCACTACCCTTGGCGTGGTGTTCACTACCCTTAGCGTGATGTTCACTGAACTTGCCGTGGTGTTCACTACCCATGGCGTGGTGTTCACTACCCATGGCGTGGTGTTCACTACCCTTGGCGTGGTGATCACTACACTTGGCATGTTCTTCACTACCCTTGACGTGGTGTTCACTACCCTTGCCGCCATGTTTACTACCCTTGGTGTGGTGTTCACTACCCTTAACGTGGTGTTCACTACTCTTGGCGTGGTGTTCACTACCCTTAACGTGGTGTTCACTACCCATAACGTCATGTTCACAACCCTTGGCGTGGGGTTCACTAACCTTGGCGTGGTGTTCACCACTCTTGGCGTGGTGTTCACTGCCCTTCGCGTGGTGTTCACTACCCATGGCATGGTGTTCACTACCCATGGCGTGGTGTTTACTACCCTTGGCGTGGTGTTCACTATCCTTAGCGTGGTGTTCACTATCCTTGGAGTTGTGTTTACTATCCAAGGCGTGGTATTCACTATCCATGGCGTGGTGTTCACTATCCTTAGCGTGGTGTTCACAACCCTTGCCGTGGTATTCACTACCCTTGACGTGGTGTTCACTACCCTTGCCGCCATGTTTACTACCCTTGGTGTGGTGTTCACTACCCTTGGTGTGGTGTTCACTACCCTTAACGTGGTGTTCACTACTCTTGGCGTGGTGTTCACTACCCTTAACGTGGTGTTCACTACCCATGACGTCATGTTCACTACCCTTGGCGTGGGGTTCACTAACCTTGGCGTGGTGTTCACCATTCTTGGCGTGGTGTTCACTGCCCTTCGCGTGGTGTTCACTACCCTTGGCGTGGTGTTCACTATCCTTAGCGTGGTGTTCACTATCCTTGGAGTTGTGTTTACTATCCAAGGCGTGGTATTCACTATCCTTAGCGTGGTGTTCACTATCCTTAGCGTGGTGTTCACTATCCTTAGCGTGGTGTTCACAACCCTTACCGTGGTATTCACTACCCTTGGCGTGGTGTTCACTATCTTTAGCGTGGTGTTCACTATCCTTGGAGTTGTGTTTACTATCCAAGGCGTGGTATTCACTATCCATGGCGTGGTGTTCACTATCCTTAGCGTGGTGTTCACTATCCTTAGCGTGGTGTTCACAACCCTTGCCGTGGTATTCACTACCCTTGACGTGGTGTTCACTTCCCTTGCCGCCATGTTTACTACCCTTGGTGTGGTGTTCACTACCCTTAACGTGGTGTTCACTACTCTTGGCGTGGTGTTCACTACCCTTAACGTGGTGTTCACTACCCATGACGTCATGTTCACTACCCTTGGCGTGGGGTTCACTAACCTTGGCGTGGTGTTCACCACTCTTGGCGTGGTGTTCACTGCCCTTCGCGTGGTGTTCACTACCCATGGCATGGTGTTCACTACCCATGGCGTGGTGTTTACTACCCTTGGCGTGGAGTTCACTATCCTTAGCGTGGTGTTCACTATCCTTGGAGTTGTGTTTACTAACCAAGGCGTGGTATTCACTATCCTTGGCGTGGTGTTCACTATCCTTAGCGTGGTGGTCACTATCCTTAGCGTGGTGTTCACTATCCTTAGCGTGGTGTTCACAACCCCTGCCGTGGTATTCACTACCCTTAGCGTGGTGTTCACTACCCTTAGCGTGATGTTCACTGAACTTGCCGTGGTGTTCACTACCCATGGCGTGGTGTTCACTACCCATGGCATGGTGTTCACTACCCATGGCGTGGTGTTTACTACCCTTGGCGTGGTGTTCACTATCCTTAGCGTGGTGTTCACTATCCTTGGAGTTGTGTTTACTATCCAAGGCGTGGTATTCACTATCCTTGGCGTGGTGTTCACTATCCTTAGCGTGGTGTTCACTATCCTTATCGTGGTGTTCACAACCCTTGCCGTGGTATTCACTACCCTTGGCGTGGTGTTCACTACCCTTAGCGTGATGTTCACTGAACTTGCCGTGGTGTTCACTACCCATTGCGTGGTGTTCACTACCCATGGCGTGGTGTTCACTACCCTTGGCGTGGTGATCACTACCCTTGGCATGTTCTTCACTACCCTTGACGTGGTGTTCACTACCCTTGCCGCCATGTTTACTACCCTTGGTGTGGTGTTCACTACCCTTAACGTGGTGTTCACTACCCATGACGTCATGTTCACTACCCTTGGCGTGGGGTTCACTAACCTTGGCGTGGTGTTCACCACTCTTGGCGTGGTGTTCACTGCCCTTCGCGTGGTGTTCACTACCCATGGCATGGTGTTCACTACCCATGGCGTGGTGTTTACTACCCTTGGCGTGGTGTTCACTATCCTTAGCGTGGTGTTCACTATCCTTGGAGTTGTGTTTACTATCCAAGGCGTGGTATTCACTATCCTTGGCGTGGTGTTCACTATCCTTAGCGTGGTGTTCACTATCCTTAGCGTGGTGTTCACAACCCTTACCGTGGTATTCACTACCCTTGGCGTGGTGTTCACTACCCTTAGCGTGATGTTCACTGAACTTGCCGTGGTGTTCACTACCCATGGCGTGGTGTTCACTACCCATGGCGTGGTGTTCACTACCCTTGGCGTGGTGATCACTACACTTGGCATGTTCTTCACTACCCTTGACGTGGTGTTCACTACCCTTGCCGCCATGTTTACTACCCTTGGTGTGGTGTTCACTACCCTTAACGTGGTGTTCACTACTCTTGGCGTGGTGTTCACTACCCTTAACGTGGTGTTCACTACCCATGACGTCATGTTCACTACCCTTGGCGTGGGGTTCACTAACCTTGGCGTGGTGTTCACCACTCTTGGCGTGGTGTTCACTGCCCTTCGCGTGGTGTTCACTACCCATGGCATGGTGTTCACTACCCATGGCGTGGTGTTTACTACCCTTGGCGTGGTGTTCACTATCCTTAGCGTGGTGTTCACTATCCTTGGAGTTGTGTTTACTATCCAAGGCGTGGTATTCACTATCCTTGGCGTGGTGTTCACTATCCTTAGCGTGGTGTTCACTATCCTTAGCGTGGTGTTCACAACCCTTACCGTGGTATTCACTACCCTTGGCGTGGTGTTCACTACCCTTAGCGTGATGTTCACTGAACTTGCCGTGGTGTTCACTACCCATGGCGTGGTGTTCACTACCCATGGCGTGGTGTTCACTACCCTTGGCGTGGTGATCACTACACTTGGCATGTTCTTCACTACCCTTGACGTGGTGTTCACTACCCTTGCCGCCATGTTTACTACCCTTGGTGTGGTGTTCACTACCCTTAACGTGGTGTTCACTACTCTTGGCGTGGTGTTCACTACCCTTAACGTGGTGTTCACTACCCATGACGTCATGTTCACTACCCTTGGCGTGGGGTTCACTAACCTTGGCGTGGTGTTCACCACTCTTGGCGTGGTGTTCACTGCCCTTCGCGTGGTGTTCACTACCCATGGCATGGTGTTCACTACCCATGGCGTGGTGTTTACTACCCTTGGCGTGGTGTTCACTATCCTTAGCGTGGTGTTCACTATCCTTGGAGTTGTGTTTACTATCCAAGGCGTGGTATTCACTATCCATGTCGTGGTGTTCACTATCCTTAGCGTGGTGTTCACTATCCTTAGCGTGGTGTTCACAACCCTTGCCGTGGTATTCACTACCCTTGACGTGGTGTTCGCTACCCTTGCCGCCATGTTTACTACCCTTGGTGTGGTGTTCACTACCCTTAACGTGGTGTTCACTACTCTTGGCGTGGTGTTCACTACCCTTAACGTGGTGTTCACTACCCATGACGTCATGTTCACTACCCTTGGCATGGGGTTCACTAACCTTGGCGTGGTGTTCACCACTCTAGCCGTGGTGTTCACTGCCCTTCGCGTGGTGTTCACTACCCTTGGCGTGGTGTTCACTATCCTTAGCGTGGTGTTCACTATCCTTGGAGTTGTGTTTACTATCCAAGGCGTGGTATTCACTATCCTTGGCGTGGTGTTCACTATCCTTAGCGTGGTGTTCACTATCATTAGCGTGGTGTTCACAACCCTTACCGTGGTATTCACTACCCTTGGCGTGGTGTTCACTACCCTTAGCGTGATGTTCACTGAACTTGCCGTGGTGTTCACTACCCATGGCGTGGTGTTCACTACCCATGGCGTGGTGTTCACTACCCTTGGCGTGGTGATCACTACCCTTGGCATGTTCTTCACTACCCTTGACGTGGTGTTCACTACCCTTGCCGCCATGTTTACTACCCTTGGTGTGGTGTTCACTACCCTTAACGTGGTGTTCACTACTCTTGGCGTGGTGTTCACTACCCTTAACGTGGTGTTCACTACCCTTGACGTCATGTTCACTACCCTTGGCGTGGGGTTCACTAACCTTGGCGTGGTGTTCACCACTCTTGGCGTGGTGTTCACTGCCCTTCGCGTGGTGTTCACTTCCCATGGCATGGTGTTCACTACCCATGGCGAGGTGTTTACTACCCTTGGCGTGGTGTTCACTATCCTTAGCGTGGTGTTCACTATCCTTGGAGTTGTGTTTACTATCCAAGGCGTGGTATTCACTATCCATGGCGTGGTGTTCACTATCCTTAGCGTGATGTTCACTATCCTTAGCGTGGTGTTCACAACCCTTGCCGTGGTATTCACTACCCTTGACGTGGTGTTCACTACCCTTGCCGCCATGTTTACTACCCTTGGTGTGGTGTTCACTACCCTTAACGTGGTGTTCACTACTCTTGGCGTGGTGTTCACTACCCTTAACGTGGTGTTCACTACCCATGACGTCATGTTCTCTACCCTTGGCGTGGGGTTCACTAACCTTGGCGTGGTGTTCACCACTCTTGGCGTGGTGTTCACTGCCCTTCGCGTGGTGTTCACTACCCATGGCATGGTGTTCACTACCCATGGCGTGGTGTTTACTACCCTTGGCGTGGAGTTCACTATCCTTAGCGTGGTGTTCACTATCCTTGGAGTTGTGTTTATTATCCAAGGCGTGGTATTCACTATCCTTGGCGTGGTGTTCACTATCCTTAGCGTGGTATTCACTACCCTTGGCGTGGTGTTCACTACCCTTAGCGTGATGTTCACTGAACTTGCCGTGGTGTTCACTACCCATGGCGTGGTGTTCACTACCCATGGCGTGGTGTTCACTACCCTTGGCGTGGTGATCACTACCCTTGGCATGTTCTTCACTACCCTTGACGTGGTGTTCACTACCCTTGCCGCCATGTTTACTACCCTTGGTGTGGTGTTCACTACCCTTAACGTGGTGTTCACTACTCTTGGCGTGGTGTTCACTACCCTTAACGTGGTGTTCACTACCCATGACGTCATGTTCACTACCCTTGGCGTGGGGTTCACTAACCTTAGCGTGGTGTTCACCACTCTTGGTGTGGTGTTCACTGCCCTTCGCGTGGTGTTCACTACCCATGGCATGGTGTTCACTACCCATGGCGTGGTGTTTACTGCCCTTGGCGTGGTGTTCACTATCCTTAGCGTGGTGTTCACTATCCTTGGAGTTGTGTTTACTATCCAAGGCGTGGTATTCACTATCCTTAGCGTGGTGTTCACTATCCTTAGCGTGGTGTTCACTATCCTTTGCGTGGTGTTCACAACCCTTGCCGTGGCATTCACTACCCTTGGCGTGGTGTTCACTACCCTTAGCGTGATGTTCACTGAACTTGCCGTGGTGTTCACTACCCATGGCGTGGTGTTCACTACCCTTGGCGTGGTGATCACTACCCTTGGCATGTTCTTCACTACCCTTGACGTGGTGTTCACTACCCTTGCCGCCATGTTTACTACCGTTGGTGTGGTGTTCACTACCCTTAACGTGGTGTTCACTACTCTTGGCGTGGTGTTCACTACCCTTAACGTGGTGTTCACTACCCATGACGTCATGTTCACTACCCTTGGCGTGGAGTTCACTAACCTTGGCGTGGTGTTCACCACTCTTGGCGTGGTGTTCACTGCCCTTCGCGTGGTGTTCACTACCCATGGCATGGTGTTCACTACCCATGGCGTGGTGTTTACTGTCTTTGGCGTGGTGTTCACTATCCTTAGCGTGGTGTTCACTATCCTTGGAGTTGTGTTTACTATCCAAGGCGTGGTATTCACTATCCTTGGCGTGGTGTTCACTATCCTTAGCGTGGTGTTCACTATCCTTAGCGTGGTGTTCACAACCCTTGCCGTGGTATTCACTACCATTGGCGTGGTGTTCACTACCCTTAGCGTGATGTTCACTGAACTTGCCGTGGTGTTCACTACCCATGGCGTGGTGTTCACTACCCATGGCGTGGTGTTCACTACCCTTGGCGTGGTGATCACTACCCTTGGCATGTTCTTCACTACCCTTGACTTGGTGTTCACTACCCTTGCCGCCATGTTTACTACCCTTCGTGTGGTGTTCACTACCCTTAACGTGGTGTTCACTACTCTTTGCGTGGTGTTCACTACCCTTAACGTGGTGTTCACTACCCATGACGTCATGTTCACTACCCTTGGCGTGGGGTTCACTAACCTTGGCGTGGTGTTCACCACTCTTGGCGTGGTGTTCACCACTCTTGGCGTGGTGTTCACTGCCCTTCGCGTGGTGTTCACTACCCATGGCGTGGTGTTTACTACCCTTGGCGTGGTGTTCACTATCCTTAGCGTGGTGTTCACTATCCTTGGAGTTGTGTTTACTATCCAAGGCGTGGTATTCACTATCCTTGGCGTGGTGTTCATTATCCTTAGCGTGGTGTTCACTATCCTTAGCGTGGTGTTCACAACCCTTGCCGTGGTATTCACTACCCTTGGCGTGGTGTTCACTACCCTTAGCGTGATGTTCACTGAACTTGCCGTGGTGTTCACTACCCATGGCGTGGTGTTCACTACCCACGGCGTGGTGTTCACTACCCTTGGCGTGGTGATCACTACCCTTGGCATGTTCTTCACTACCCTTGACGTGGTGTTCACTACCCTTGCCGCCATGTTTACTACCGTTGGTGTGGTGTTCACTACCCTTAACGTGGTGTTCACTACTCTTGGCGTGGTGTTCACTACCCTTAACGTGGTGTTCACTACCCATGACGTCATGGTCACTACCCTTGGCGTGGGGTTCACTAACCTTGGCGTGGTGTTCACCACTCTTGGCGTGGTGTTCACTGCCCTTCGCGTGGTGTTCACTACCCATGGCATGGTGTTCACTACCCATGGCGTGGTGTTTACTACCCTTGGCGTGGTGTTCCCTATCCTTAGCGTGGTGTTCACTATCCTTGTAGTTGTGTTTACTATCCAAGGCGTGGTATTCACTATCCTTGGCGTGGTGTTCACTATCCTTAGCGTGGTGTTCACTATCCTTAGCGTGGTGTTCACAACCCTTGCCGTGGTATTCACTACCCTTGGCGTGGTATTCACTACCCTTAGCGTGATGTTCACTGAACTTGCCGTGGTGTTCACTACCCATGGCGTGGTGTTCACTACCCATGGCGTGGTGTTCACTACCCTTGGCGTGGTGATCACTACCCTTGGCATGTTCTTCACTACCCTTGACGTGGTGTTCACTACCCTTGCCGCCATGTTTACTACCCTTAGTGTGGTGTTCACTACCCTTAACGTGGTGTTCACTACTCTTGGCGTGGTGTTCACTACCCTTAACGTGGTGTTCACTACCCATGACGTTATGTTCACTACCCTTGGCGTGGGGTTCACTAACCTTGGCGTGGTGTTCACCACTCTTGGCGTGGTGTTCACTGCCCTTCGCGTGGTGTTCACTACCAATGGCATGGTGTTCACTACCCATGGCGTGGTGTTTACTACCCTTGGCGTGGTGTTCACTATATTTAGCGTGGTGTTCACTATCCTTGGAGTTGTGTTTACTATCCAAGGCGTGGTATTCACTATCCTTGGCGTGGTGTTCACTATCCTTAGCGTGGTGTTCACTATCCTTATCGTGGTGTTCACAACCCTTGCCGTGGTATTCACTACCCTTGGCGTGGTGTTCACTACCCTTAGCGTGATGTTCACTGAACTTGCCGTGGTGTTCACTACCCATGGCGTGGTGTTCACTACCCATGGCGTGGTGTTCACTACCCTTGGCGTGGTGATCACTACCCTTGGCATGTTCTTCACTACCCTTGACGTGGTGTTCACTACCCTTTCCGCCATGTTTACTACCCTTGGTGTGGTGTTCACTACCCTTAACGTGGTGTTCACTACTCTTGGCGTGGTGTTCACTACCCTTAACGTGGTGTTCACTACCCATGACGTCATGTTCACTACCCTTGGCGTGGGGTTCACTAACCTTGGCGTGGTGTTCACCACTCTTGGCGTGGTATTCACTGCCCTTCGCGTGGTGTTCACTACCCATGGCGTGGTGTTTACTACCCTTGGCGTGGTGTTCACTATCCTTAGCGTGGTGTTCACTATCCTTGGAGTTGTGTTTACTATCCAAGGCGTGGTATTCACTATCCTTGGCGTGGTGTTCATTATCCTTAGCGTGGTGTTCACTATCCTTAGCGTGGTGTTCACAACCCTTGCCGTGGTATTCACTACCCTTGGCGTGGTGTTCACTACCCTTAGCGTGATGTTCACTGAACTTGCCGTGGTGTTCACTACCCATGGCGTGGTGTTCACTACCCATGGCGTGGTGTTCACTACCCTTGGCGTGGTGATCACTACCCTTGGCATGTTCTTCACTACCCTTGACGTGGTGTTCACTACCCTTGCCGCCATGTTTACTACCGTTGGTGTGGTGTTCACTACCCTTAACGTGGTGTTCACTACTCTTGGCGTGGTGTTCACTACCCTTAACGTGGTGTTCACTACCCATGACGTCATGGTCACTACCCTTGGCGTGGGGTTCACTAACCTTGGCGTGGTGTTCACCACTCTTGACGTGGTGTTCACTGCCCTTCGCGTGGTGTTCACTACCCATGGCATGGTGTTCACTACCCATGGCGTGGTGTTTACTACCCTTGGCGTGGTGTTCACTATCCTTAGCGTGGTGTTCACTATCCTTGTAGTTGTGTTTACTATCCAAGGCGTGGTATTCACTATCCTTGGCGTGGTGTTCACTATCCTTAGCGTGGTGTTCACTATCCTTAGCGTGGTGTTCACAACCCTTGCCGTGGTATTCACTACCCTTGGCGTGGTGTTCACTACCCTTAGCGTGATGTTCACTGAACTTGCCGTGGTGTTCACTACCCATGGCGTGGTGTTCACTACCCATGGCGTGGTGTTCACTACCCTTGGCGTGGTGATCACTACCCTTGGCATGTTCTTCACTACCCTTGACGTGGTGTTCACTACCCTTGCCGCCATGTTTACTACCCTTAGTGTGGTGTTCACTACCCTTAACGTGGTGTTCACTACTCTTGGCGTGGTGTTCACTACCCTTAACGTGGTGTTCACTACCCATGACGTTATGTTCACTACCCTTGGCGTGGGGTTCACTAACCTTGGCGTGGTGTTCACCACTCTTGGCGTGGTGTTCACTGCCCTTCGCGTGGTGTTCACTACCAATGGCATGGTGTTCACTACCCATGGCGTGGTGTTTACTACCCTTGGCGTGGTGTTCACTATATTTAGCGTGGTGTTCACTATCCTTGGAGTTGTGTTTACTATCCAAGGCGTGGTATTCACTATCCTTGGCGTGGTGTTCACTATCCTTAGCGTGGTGTTCACTATCCTTATCGTGGTGTTCACAACCCTTGCCGTGGTATTCACTACCCTTGGCGTGGTGTTCACTACCCTTAGCGTGATGTTCACTGAACTTGCCGTGGTGTTCACTACCCATGGCGTGGTGTTCACTACCCATGGCGTGGTGTTCACTACCCTTGGCGTGGTGATCACTACCCTTGGCATGTTCTTCACTACCCTTGACGTGGTGTTCACTACCCTTTCCGCCATGTTTACTACCCTTAGTGTGGTGTTCACTACCCTTAACGTGGTGTTCACTACTCTTGGCGTGGTGTTCACTACCCTTAACGTGGTGTTCACTACCCATGACGTTATGTTCACTACCCTTGGCGTGGGGTTCACTAACCTTGGCGTGGTGTTCACCACTCTTGGCGTGGTGTTCACTGCCCTTCGCGTGGTGTTCACTACCAATGGCATGGTGTTCACTACCCATGGCGTGGTGTTTACTACCCTTGGCGTGGTGTTCACTATATTTAGCGTGGTGTTCACTATCCTTGGAGTTGTGTTTACTATCCAAGGCGTGGTATTCACTATCCTTGGCGTGGTGTTCACTATCCTTAGCGTGGTGTTCACTATCCTTATCGTGGTGTTCACAACCCTTGCCGTGGTATTCACTACCCTTGGCGTGGTGTTCACTACCCTTAGCGTGATGTTCACTGAACTTGCCGTGGTGTTCACTACCCATGGCGTGGTGTTCACTACCCATGGCGTGGTGTTCACTACCCTTGGCGTGGTGATCACTACCCTTGGCATGTTCTTCACTACCCTTGACGTGGTGTTCACTACCCTTTCCGCCATGTTTACTACCCTTGGTGTGGTGTTCACTACCCTTAACGTGGTGTTCACTACTCTTGGCGTGGTGTTCACTACCCTTAACGTGGTGTTCACTACCCATGACGTCATGTTCACTACCCTTGGCGTGGGGTTCACTAACCTTGGCGTGGTGTTCACCACTCTTGGCGTGGTATTCACTGCCCTTCGCGTGGTGTTCACTACCCATGGCGTGGTGTTTACTACCCTTGGCGTGGTGTTCACTATCCTTAGCGTGGTGTTCACTATCCTTGGAGTTGTGTTTACTATCCAAGGCGTGGTATTCACTATCCTTGGCGTGGTGTTCATTATCCTTAGCGTGGTATTCACTATCCTTAGCGTGGTGTTCACAACCCTTGCCGTGGTATTCACTACCCTTGGCGTGGTGTTCACTACCCTTAGCGTGATGTTCACTGAACTTGCCGTGGTGTTCACTACCCATGGCGTGGTGTTCACTACCCATGGCGTGGTGTTCACTACCCTTGGCGTGGTGATCACTACCCTTGGCATGTTCTTCACTACCCTTGACGTGGTGTTCACTACCCTTGCCGCCATGTTTACTACCGTTGGTGTGGTGTTCACTACCCTTAACGTGGTGTTCACTACTCTTGGCGTGGTGTTCACTACCCTTAACGTGGTGTTCACTACCCATGACGTCATGGTCACTACCCTTGGCGTGGGGTTCACTAACCTTGGCGTGGTGTTCACCACTCTTGACGTGGTGTTCACTGCCCTTCGCGTGGTGTTCACTACCCATGGCATGGTGTTCACTACCCATGGCGTGGTGTTTACTACCCTTGGCGTGGTGTTCACTATCCTTAGCGTGGTGTTCACTATCCTTGTAGTTGTGTTTACTATCCAAGGCGTGGTATTCACTATCCTTGGCGTGGTGTTCACTATCCTTAGCGTGGTGTTCACTATCCTTAGCGTGGTGTTCACAACCCTTGCCGTGGTATTCACTACCCTTGGCGTGGTGTTCACTACCCTTAGCGTGATGTTCACTGAACTTGCCGTGGTGTTCACTACCCATGGCGTGGTGTTCACTACCCATGGCGTGGTGTTCACTACCCTTGGCGTGGTGATCACTACCCTTGGCATGTTCTTCACTACCCTTGACGTGGTGTTCACTACCCTTGCCGCCATGTTTACTACCCTTAGTGTGGTGTTCACTACCCTTAACGTGGTGTTCACTACTCTTGGCGTGGTGTTCACTACCCTTAACGTGGTGTTCACTACCCATGACGTCATGTTCACTACCCTTGGCGTGGGGTTCACTAACCTTGGCGTGGTGTTCACCACTCTTGGCGTGGTGTTCACTGCCCTTCGCGTGGTGTTCACTACCCATGGCATGGTGTTCACTACCCATGGCGTGGTGTTTACTACCCTTGGCGTGGTGTTCACTATATTTAGCGTGGTGTTCACTATCCTTGGAGTTGTGTTTACTATCCAAGGCGTGGTATTCACTATCCTTGGCGTGGTGTTCACTATCCTTAGCGTGGTATTCACTATCCTTATCGTGGTGTTCACAACCCTTGCCGTGGTATTCACTACCCTTGGCGTGGTGTTCACTACCCTTAGCGTGATGTTCACTGAACTTGCCGTGGTGTTCACTACCCATGGCGTGGTGTTCACTACCCATGGCGTGGTGTTCACTACCCTTGGCGTGGTGATCACTACCCTTGGCATGTTCTTCACTACCCTTGACGTGGTGTTCACTACCCTTGCCGCCATGTTTACTACCCTTGGTGTGGTGTTCACTACCCTTAACGTGGTGTTCACTACTCTTGGCGTGGTGTTCACTACCCTTAACGTGGTGTTCACTACCCATGACGTCATGTTCACTACCCTTGGCGTGGGGTTCACTAACCTTGGCGTGGTGTTCACCACTCTTGGCGTGGTGTTCACTGCCCTTTGCGTGGTGTTCACTACCCATGGCATGGTGTTCACTACCCATGGCGTGGTGTTTACTACCCTTGGCGTGGTGTTCACTATCCTTAGCGTGGTGTTCACTATCCTTGGAGTTGTGTTTACTATCCAAGGCGTGGTATTCACTATCCTTGGCGTGGTGTTCACTATCCTTAGCGTGGTGTTCACTATCCTTAGCGTGGTGTTCACAACCCTTACCGGGGTATTCACTACCCTTGGCGTGGTGTTCACTACCCTTAGCGTGATGTTCACTGAACTTGCCGTGGTGTTCACTACCCATGGCGTGGTGTTCACTACCCATGGCGTGGTGTTCACTACCCTTGTCGTGGTGATCACTACCCTTGGCATGTTCTTCACTACCCTTGACGTGGTGTTCACTACTCTTGCCGCCATGTTTACTACCCTTGGTGTGGTGTTCACTACCCTTAACGTGGTGTTCACTACCCATGACGTCATGTTCACTACCCTTGGCGTGGGGTTCACTAACCTTGGCGTGGTGTTCACCACTCTTGGCGTGGTGTTCACTGCCCTTCGCGTGGTGTTCACTACCCATGGCATGGTGTTCACTACCCATGGCGTGGTGTTTACTACCCTTGGCGTGGAGTTCACTATCCTTAGCGTGGTGTTCACTATCCTTGGAGTTGTGTTTACTATCCAAGGCGTGGTATTCACTATCCTTGGCGTGGTGTTCACTATCCTTAGCGTGGTGTTCACTATCCTTAGCGTGGTGTTCACAACCCTTGCCGTGGTATTCACTACCCTTGGCGTGGTGTTCACTACCCTTAGCGTGATGTTCACTGAACTTGCCGTGATGTTCACTACCCATGGCGTGGTGTTCACTACCCATGGCGTGGTGTTCACTACCCTTGGCGTGGTGATCACTACCCTTGGCATGTTCTTCACTACCCTTGACGTGGTGTTCACTACCCTTTCCGCCATGTTTACTACCCTTGGTGTGGTGTTCACTACCCTTAACGTGGTGTTCACTACTCTTGGCGTGGTGTTCACTACCCTTAACGTGGTGTTCACTACCCATGACGTCATGTTCACTACCCTTGGCGTGGGGTTCACTAACCTTGGCGTGGTGTTCACCACTCTTGGCGTGGTATTCACTGCCCTTCGCGTGGTGTTCACTACCCATGGCGTGGTGTTTACTACCCTTGGCGTGGTGTTCACTATCCTTAGCGTGGTGTTCACTATCCTTGGAGTTGTGTTTACTGTCCAAGGCGTGGTATTCACTATCCTTGGCGTGGTGTTCATTATCCTTAGCGTGGTGTTCACTATCCTTAGCGTGGTGTTCACAACCCTTGCCGTGGTATTCACTACCCTTGGCGTGGTGTTCACTACCCTTAGCGTGATGTTCACTGAACTTGCCGTGGTGTTCACTACCCATGGCGTGGTGTTCACTACCCATGGCGTGGTGTTCACTACCCTTGGCGTGGTGATCACTACCCTTGGCATGTTCTTCACTACCCTTGACGTGGTGTTCACTACCCTTGCCGCCATGTTTACTACCGTTGGTGTGGTGTTCACTACCCTTAACGTGGTGTTCACTACTCTTGGCGTGGTGTTCACTACCCTTAACGTGGTGTTCACTACCCATGACGTCATGGTCACTACCCTTGGCGTGGGGTTCACTAACCTTGGCGTGGTGTTCACCACTCTTGGCGTGGTGTTCACTGCCCTTCGCGTGGTGTTCACTACCCATGGCATGGTGTTCACTACCCATGGCGTGGTGTTTACTACCCTTGGCGTGGTGTTCACTATCCTTAGCGTGGTGTTCACTATCCTTGTAGTTGTGTTTACTATCCAAGGCGTGGTATTCACTATCCTTGGCGTGGTGTTCACTATCCTTAGCGTGGTGTTCACTATCCTTAGCGTGGTGTTCACAACCCTTGCCGTGGTATTCACTACCCTTGGCGTGGTGTTCACTACCCTTAGCGTGATGTTCACTGAACTTGCCGTGGTGTTCACTACCCATGGCGTGGTGTTCACTACCCATGGCGTGGTGTTCACTACCCTTGGCGTGGTGATCACTACCCTTGGCATGTTCTTCACTACCCTTGACGTGGTGTTCACTACCCTTGCCGCCATGTTTACTACCCTTAGTGTGGTGTTCACTACCCTTAACGTGGTGTTCACTACTCTTGGCGTGGTGTTCACTACCCTTAACGTGGTGTTCACTACCCATGACGTCATGTTCACTACCCTTGGCGTGGGGTTCACTAACCTTGGCGTGGTGTTCACCACTCTTGGCGTGGTGTTCACTGCCCTTCGCGTGGTGTTCACTACCCATGGCATGGTGTTCACTACCCATGGCGTGGTGTTTACTACCCTTGGCGTGGTGTTCACTATATTTAGCGTGGTGTTCACTATCCTTGGAGTTGTGTTTACTATCCAAGGCGTGGTATTCACTATCCTTGGCGTGGTGTTCACTATCCTTAGCGTGGTATTCACTATCCTTATCGTGGTGTTCACAACCCTTGCCGTGGTATTCACTACCCTTGGCGTGGTGTTCACTACCCTTAGCGTGATGTTCACTGAACTTGCCGTGGTGTTCACTACCCATGGCGTGGTGTTCACTACCCATGGCGTGGTGTTCACTACCCTTGGCGTGGTGATCACTACCCTTGGCATGTTCTTCACTACCCTTGACGTGGTGTTCACTACCCTTGCCGCCATGTTTACTACCCTTGGTGTGGTGTTCACTACCCTTAACGTGGTGTTCACTACTCTTGGCGTGGTGTTCACTACCCTTAACGTGGTGTTCACTACCCATGACGTCATGTTCACTACCCTTGGCGTGGGGTTCACTAACCTTGGCGTGGTGTTCACCACTCTTGGCGTGGTGTTCACTGCCCTTTGCGTGGTGTTCACTACCCATGGCATGGTGTTCACTACCCATGGCGTGGTGTTTACTACCCTTGGCGTGGTGTTCACTATCCTTAGCGTGGTGTTCACTATCCTTGGAGTTGTGTTTACTATCCAAGGCGTGGTATTCACTATCCTTGGCGTGGTGTTCACTATCCTTAGCGTGGTGTTCACTATCCTTAGCGTGGTGTTCACAACCCTTACCGGGGTATTCACTACCCTTGGCGTGGTGTTCACTACCCTTAGCGTGATGTTCACTGAACTTGCCGTGGTGTTCACTACCCATGGCGTGGTGTTCGCTACCCATGGCGTGGTGTTCACTACCCTTGGCGTGGTGATCACTACCCTTGGCATGTTCTTCACTACCCTTGACGTGGTGTTCACTACTCTTGCCGCCATGTTTACTACCCTTGGTGTGGTGTTCACTACCCTTAACGTGGTGTTCACTACCCATGACGTCATGTTCACTACCCTTGGCGTGGGGTTCACTAACCTTGGCGTGGTGTTCACCACTCTTGGCGTGGTGTTCACTGCCCTTCGCGTGGTGTTCACTACCCATGGCATGGTGTTCACTACCCATGGCGTGGTGTTTACTACCCTTGGCGTGGAGTTCACTATCCTTAGCGTGGTGTTCACTATCCTTGGAGTTGTGTTTACTATCCAAGGCGTGGTATTCACTATCCTTGGCGTGGTGTTCACTATCCTTAGCGTGGTGTTCACTATCCTTAGCGTGGTGTTCACAACCCCTGCCGTGGTATTCACTACCCTTAGCGTGGTGTTCACTACCCTTAGCGTGATGTTCACTGAACTTGCCGTGGTGTTCACTACCCATGGCGTGGTGTTCACTACCCATGGCGTCGTGTTCACTACCCTTGGCGTGGTGATCACTACCCTTGGCATGTTCTTCACTACCCTTGACGTGGTGTTCACTACCCTTGCCGCCATGTTTACTACCCTTGGTGTGGTGTTCACTACCCTTAACGTGGTGTTCACTACTCTTGGCGTGGTGTTCACTACCCTTAACGTGGTGTTCACTACCCATGACGTCATGTTCACTACCCTTGGCGTGGGGTTCACTAACCTTGGCGTGGTGTTCACCACTCTTGGCGTGGTGTTCACTGCCCTTCGCGTGGTGTTCACTACCCATGGCGTGGTGTTTACTACCCTTGGCGTGGGGTTCACTATCCTTAGCGTGGTGTTCACTATCCTTGGAGTTGTGTTTACTATCCAAGGCGTGGTATTCACTATCCTTGGCGTGGTGTTCACTATCCTTAGCGTGGTGTTCACTATCCTTAGCGTGGTGTTCACAACCCTTGCCGTGGTATTCACTACCCTTGGCGTGGTGTTCACTACCCTTAGCGTGATGTTCACTGAACTTGCCGTGGTGTTCACTACCCATGGCGTGGTGTTCACTACCCATGGCGTGGTGTTCACTACCCTTGGCGTGGTGATCACTACCCTTGGCATGTTCTTCACTACCCTTGACGTGGTGTTCACTACCCTTGCCGCCATGTTTACTACCCTTGGTGTGGTGTTCACTACCCTTAACGTGGTGTTCACTACTCTTGGCGTGGTGTTCACTACCCTTAACGTGGTGTTCACTACCCATGACGTCATGTTCACTACCCTTGGCGTGGGGTTCACTAACCTTAGCGTGGTGTTCACCACTCTTGGCGTGGTGTTCACTGCCCTTCGCGTGGTGTTCACTACCCATGGCATGGTGTTCACTACCCATGGCGTGGTGTTTACTACCCTTGGCGTGGTGTTCACTATCCTTAGCGTGGTGATCACTATCCTTGGAGTTGTGTTTACTATCCAAGGCGTGGTATTCACTATCCTTAGCGTGGTGTTCACTATCCTTAGCGTGGTGTTCACTATCCTTAGCGTGGTGTTCACAACCCTTGCCGTGGTATTCACTACCCTTGGCGTGGTGTTCACTACCC
Source organism: Procambarus clarkii (assembly GCF_040958095.1). Taxonomy (NCBI): domain Eukaryota; kingdom Metazoa; phylum Arthropoda; class Malacostraca; order Decapoda; family Cambaridae; genus Procambarus; species Procambarus clarkii. Next base: position 8,115,607 of record NC_091169.1, read on the forward strand.
TTAGCGTGATGTTCACTGAACTTGCCGTGGTGTTCACTACCCATGGCGTGGTGTTCACTACCCATGGCGTGGTGTTCACTACCCTTGGCGTGGTGATCACTACCCTTGGCATGTTCTTCACTGCCCTTGACGTGGTGTTCACTACCCTTGCCGCCATGTTTACTACCGTTGGTGTGGTGTTCACTACCCTTAACGTGGTGTTCACTACTCTTGGCGTGGTGTTCACTACCCTTAACGTGGTGTTCACTACCCATGACGTCATGGTCACTACCCTTGGCGTGGGGTTCACTAACCTTGGCGTGGTGTTCACCACTCTTGGCGTGGTGTTCACTGCCCTTCGCGTGGTGTTCACTACCCATGGCATGGTGTTCACAACCCATGGCATGCTGTTTACTACCCTTGGCGTGGTGTTCACTATCCTTAGCGTGGTGTTCACTATCCTTGTAGTTGTGTTTACTATCCAAGGCGTGGTATTCACTATCCTTGGCGTGGTGTTCACTATCCTTAGCGTGGTGTTCACTATCCTTAGCGTGGTGTTCACAACCCTTGCCGTGGTATTCACTACCCTTGGCGTGGTGTTCACTACCCTTAGCGTGATGTTCACTGAACTTGCCGTGGTGTTCACTGAACTTGCCGTGGTGTTCACTACCCATGGCGTGGTGTTCACTACCCTTGGCGTGGTGATCACTACCCTTGGCATGTTCTTCACTACCCTTGACGTGGTGTTCACTACCCTTGCCGCCATGTTTACTACCCTTGGTGTGGTGTTCACTACCCTTAACGTGGTGTTCACTACTCTTGGCGTGGTGTTCACTACCCTTAACGTGGTGTTCACTACCCATGACGTCATGTTCACTACCCTTGGCGTGGGGTTCACTAACCTTGGCGTGGTGTTCACCACTCTTGGCGTGGTGTTCACTGCCCTTCGCGTGGTGTTCACTACCCATGGCATGGTGTTCACTACCCATGTCGTGGTGTTTACTACCCTTGGCGTGGTGTTCACTATCCTTAGCGTGGTGTTCACTATCCTTGGAGTTGTGTTTACTATCCAAGGCGTGGTATTCACTATCCTTGGCGTGGTGTTCACTATCCTTAGCGTGGTGTTCACTATCCTTAGCGTGGTGTTCACAACCCTTACCGGGGTATTCACTACCCTTGGCGTGGTGTTCACTACCCTTAGCGTGATGTTCACTGAACTTGCCGTGGTGTTCACTACCCATGGCGTGGTGTTCACTACCCATGGCGTGGTGTTCACTACCCTTGGCGTGGTGATCACTACCCTTGGCATGTTCTTCACTACCCTTGACGTGGTGTTCACTACTCTTGCCGCCATGTTTACTACCCTTGGTGTGGTGTTCACTACCCTTAACATGGTGTTCACTACTCTTGGCGTGGTGTTCACTACCCTTAACGTGGTGTTCACTACCCATGACGTCATGTTCACTACCCTTGGCGTGGGGTTCACTAACCTTGGCGTGGTGTTCACCACTCTTGGCGTGGTGTTCACTGCCCTTCGCGTGGTGTTCACTACCCATGGCATGGTGTTCACTACCCATGGCGTGGTGTTTACTACCCATGGCGTGGTGTTCACTATCCTTAGCGTGGTGATCACTATCCTTGGAGTTGTGTTTACTATCCAAGGCGTGGTATTCACTATCCATGGCGTGGTGTTCACTATCCTTAGCGTGGTGTTCACTATCCTTAGCGTGGTGTTCACAACCCTTGCCGTGGTATTCACTACCCTTGACGTGGTGTTCACTACCCTTGCCGCCATGTTTACTACCCTTGGTGTGGTGTTCACTACCCTTAACGTGGTGTTCACTACTCTTGGCGTGGTGTTCACTACCCTTAACGTGGTGTTCACTACCCATGACGTCATGTTCACTACCCTTGGCGTGGGGTTCACTAACCTTGGCGTGGTGTTCACCACTCTTGGCGTGGTGTTCACTGCCCTTCGCGTGGTGTTCACTACCCATGGCAAGGTGTTCACTACCCATGGCGTGGTGTTTACTACCCTTCGCGTGGAGTTCACTATCCTTAGCGTGGTGTTCACTATCCTTGGAGTTGTGTTTACTATCCAAGGCGTGGTATTCACTATCCTTGGCGTGGTGTTCACTATCCTTAGCGTGGTGTTCACTATCCTTAGCGTGGTGTTCACAACCCCTGCCGTGGTATTCACTACCCTTAGCGTGGTGTTCACTACCCTTAGCGTGATGTTCACTGAACTTGCCGTGGTGTTCACTACCCATGGCGTGGTGTTCACTACCCATGGCGTCGTGTTCACTACCCTTGGCGTGGTGATCACTACCCTTGGCATGTTCTTCACTACCCTTGACGTGGTGTTCACTACCCTTGCCGCCATGTTTACTACCCTTGGTGTGGTGTTCACTACCCTTAACGTGGTGTTCACTACTCTTGGCGTGGTGTTCACTACCCTTAACGTGGTGTTCACTACCCATGACGTCATGTTCACTACCCTTGGCGTGGGGTTCACTAACCTTGGCGTTGTGTTCACCACTCTTGGCGTGGTGTTCACTGCCCTTCGCGTGGTGTTCACTACCCATGGCGTGGTGTTTACTACCCTTGGCGTGGTGTTCACTATCCTTAGCGTGGTGTTCACTATCCTTGGAGTTGTGTTTACTATCCAAGGCGTGGTATTCACTATCCTTGGCGTGGTGTTCATTATCCTTAGCGTGGTGTTCACTATCCTTAGCGTGGTGTTCACAACCCTTGCCGTGGTATTCACTACCCTTGGCGTGGTGTTCACTACCCTTAGCGTGATGTTCACTGAACTTGCCGTGGTGTTCACTACCCATGGCGTGGTGTTCACTACCCACGGCGTGGTGTTCACTACCCTTGGCGTGGTGATCACTACCCTTGGCATGTTCTTCACTACCCTTGACGTGGTGTTCACTACCCTTGCCGCCATGTTTACTACCGTTGGTGTGGTGTTCACTACCCTTAACGTGGTGTTCACTACTCTTGGCGTGGTGTTCACTACCCTTAACGTGGTGTTCACTACCCATGACGTCATGGTCACTACCCTTGGCGTGGGGTTCACTAACCTTGGCGTGGTGTTCACCACTCTTGGCGTGGTGTTCACTGCCCTTCGCGTGGTGTTCACTACCCATGGCATGGTGTTCACTACCCATGGCGTGGTGTTTACTACCCTTGGCGTGGTGTTCACTATCCTTAGCGTGGTGTTCACTATCCTTGTAGTTGTGTTTTCTATCCAAGGCGTGGTATTCACTATCCTTGGCGTGGTGTTCACTATCCTTAGCGTGGTGTTCACTATCCTTAGCGTGGTGTTCACAACCCTTGCCGTGGTATTCACTACCCTTGGCGTGGTGTTCACTACCCTTAGCGTGATGTTCACTGAACTTGCCGTGGTGTTCACTACCCATGGCGTGGTGTTCACTACCCATGGCGTGGTGTTCACTACCCTTGGCGTGGTGATCACTACCCTTGGCATGTTCTTCACTACCCTTGACGTGGTGTTCACTACCCTTGCCGCCATGTTTACTACCCTTAGTGTGGTGTTCACTACCCTTAACGTGGTGTTCATTACTCTTGGCGTGGTGTTCACTACCCTTAACGTGGTGTTCACTACCCATGACGTCATGTTCACTACCCTTGGCGTGGGGTTCACTAACCTTGGCGTGGTGTTCACCACTCTTGGCGTGGTGTTCACTGCCCTTCGCGTGGTGTTCACTACCCATGGCATGGTGTTCACTACCCATGGCGTGGTGTTTACTACCCTTGCGTGGTGTTCACTATATTTAGCGTGGTGTTCACTATCCTTGGAGTTGTGTTTACTATCCAAGGCGTGGTATTCACTATCCTTGGCGTGGTGTTCACTATCCTTAGCGTGGTATTCACTATCCTTATCGTGGTGTTCACAACCCTTGCCGTGGTATTCACTACCCTTGGCGTGGTGTTCACTACCCTTAGCGTGATGTTCACTGAACTTGCCGTGGTGTTCACTACCCATGGCGTGGTGTTCACTACCCATGGCGTGGTGTTCACTACCCTTGGCGTGGTGATCACTACCCTTGGCATGTTCTTCACTACCCTTGACGTGGTGTTCACTACCCTTGCCGCCATGTTTACTACCCTTGGTGTGGTGTTCACTACCCTTAACGTGGTGTTCACTACTCTTGGCGTGGTGTTCACTACCCTTAACGTGGTGTTCACTACCCATGACGTCATGTTCACTACCCTTGGCGTGGGGTTCACTAACCTTGGCGTGGTGTTCACCACTCTTGGCGTGGTGTTCACTGCTCTTTGCGTGGTGTTCACTACCCATGGCATGGTGTTCACTACCCATGGCGTGGTGTTTACTACCCTTGGCGTGGTGTTCACTATCCTTAGCGTGGTGTTCACTATTGTTGGAGTTGTGTTTACTATCCAAGGCGTGGTATTCACTATCCTTGGCGTGGTGTTCACTATCCCTAGCGTGGTGTTCACTATCCTTAGCGTGGTGTTCACAACCCTTACCGGGGTATTCACTACCCTTGGCGTGGTGTTCACTACCCTTAGCGTGATGTTCACTGAACTTGCCGTGGTGTTCACTACCCATGGCGTGGTGTTCACTACCCATGGCGTGGTGTTCACTACCCTTGGCGTGGTGATCACTACCCTTGGCATGTTCTTCACTACCCTTGACGTGGTGTTCACTACCCTTGCCGCCATGTTTACTACCCTTAGTGTGGTGTTCACTACCCTTAACGTGGTGTTCACTACTCTTGGCGTGGTGTTCACTACCCTTAACGTGGTGTTCACTACCCATGACGTCATGTTCACTACCCTTGGCGTGGGGTTCACTAACCTTGGCGTGGTGTTCACCACTCTTGGCGTGGTGTTCACTGCCCTTCGCGTGGTGTTCACTACCCATGGCATGGTGTTCACTACCCATGGCGTGGTGTTTACTACCCTTGGCGTGGTGTTCACTATATTTAGCGTGGTGTTCACTATCCTTGGAGTTGTGTTTACTATCCAAGGCGTGGTATTCACTATCCTTGGCGTGGTGTTCACTATCCTTAGCGTGGTATTCACTATCCTTATCGTGGTGTTCACAACCCTTGCCGTGGTATTCACTACCCTTGGCGTGGTGTTCACTACGCTTAGCGTGATGTTCACTGAACTTGCCGTGGTGTTCACTACCCATGGCGTGGTGTTCACTACCCATGGCGTGGTGTTCACTACCCTTGGCGTGGTGATCACTACCCTTGGCATGTTCTTCACTACCCTTGACGTGGTGTTCACTACCCTTGCCGCCATGTTTACTACCCTTGGTGTGGTGTTCACTACCCTTAACGTGGTGTTCACTACTCTTGGCGTGGTGTTCACTACCCTTAACGTGGTGTTCACTACCCATGACGTCATGTTCACTACCCTCGACGTGGGGTTCACTAACCTTGGCGTGGTGTTCACCACTCTTGGCGTGGTGTTCACTGCTCTTTGCGTGGTGTTCACTACCCATGGCATGGTGTTCACTACCCATGGCGTGGTGTTTACTACCCTTGGCGTGGTGTTCACTATCCTTAGCGTGGTGTTCACTATCCTTGGAGTTGTGTTTACTATCCAAGGCGTGGTATTCACTATCCTTGGCGTGGTGTTCACTATCCCTAGCGTGGTGTTCACTATCCTTAGCGTGGTGTTCACAACCCTTACCGGGGTATTCACTACCCTTGGCGTGGTGTTCACTACCCTTAGCGTGATGTTCACTGAACTTGCCGTGGTGTTCACTACCCATGGCGTGGTGTTCACTACCCATGGCGTGGTGTTCACTACCCTTGGCGTGGTGATCACTACCCTTGGCATGTTCTTCACTACCCTTGACGTGGTGTTCACTACTCTTGCCGCCATGTTTACTACCCTTGGTGAGGTGTTCACTACCCTTAACGTGGTGTTCACTACTCTTGGCGTGGTGTTCACTACCCTTAACGTGGTGTTCACTACCCATGACGTCATGTTCACTACCCTTGGCGTGGGGTTCACTAACCTTGGCGTGGTGTTCACCACTCTTGGCGTGGTGTTCACTGCCCTTCGCGTGGTGTTCACTACCCATGGCATGGTGTTCACTACCCATGGCGTGGTGTTTACTACCCTTGGCGTGGAGTTCACTATCCTTAGCGTGGTGTTCACTATCCTTGGAGTTGTGTTTACTATCCAAGGCGTGGTATTCACTATCCTTGGCGTGGTGTTCACTATCCTTAGCGTGGTGTTCACTATCCTTAGCGTGGTGTTCACAACCCCTGCCGTGGTATTCACTACCCTTAGCGTGGTGTTCACTACCCTTAGCGTGATGTTCACTGAACTTGCCGTGGTGTTCACTACCCATGGCGTGGTGTTCACTACCCATGGCGTCGTGTTCACTACCCTTGGCGTGGTGATCACTACCCTTGGCATGTTCTTCACTACCCTTGACGTGGTGTTCACTACCCTTGCCGCCATGTTTACTACCCTTGGTGTGGTGTTCACTACCCTTAACGTGGTGTTCACTACTCTTGGCGTGGTGTTCACTACCCTTAACGTGGTGTTCACTACCCATGACGTCATGTTCACTACCCTTGGCGTGGGGTTCACTAACCTTGGCGTGGTGTTCACCACTCTTGGCGTGGTGTTCACTGCCCTTCGCGTGGTGTTCACTACCCATGGCGTGGTGTTTACTACCCTTGGCGTGGGGTTCACTATCCTTAGCGTGGTGTTCACTATCCTTGGAGTTGTGTTTACTATCCAAGGCGTGGTATTCACTATCCTTGGCGTGGTGTTCACTATCCTTAGCGTGGTGTTCACTATCCTTAGCGTGGTGTTCACAACCCTTGCCGTGGTATTCACTACCCTTGGCGTGGTGTTCACTACCCTTAGCGTGATGTTCACTGAACTTGCCGTGGTGTTCACTACCCATAGCGTGGTGTTCACTACCCATGGCGTGGTGTTCACTACCCTTGGCGTGGTGATCACTACCCTTGGAATGTTCTTCACTACCCTTTACGTGGTGTTCACTACCCTTGCCGCCATGTTTACTACCCTTGGTGTGGTGTTCACTACCCTTAACGTGGTGTTCACTACTCTTGGCGTGGTGTTCACTACCCTTAACGTGGTGTTCACTACCCATGACGTCATGTTCACTACCCTTGGCGTGGGGTTCACTAACCTTAGCGTGGTGTTCACCACTCTTGGCGTGGTGTTCACTGCCCTTCGCGTGGTGTTCACTACCCATAGCATGGTGTTCACTACCCATGGCGTGGTGTTTACTACCCTTGGCGTGGTGTTCACTATCCTTAGCGTGGTGTTCACTATCCTTGGAGTTGTGTTTACTATCCAAGGCGTGGTATTCACTATCCTTAGCGTGGTGTTCACTATCCTTAGCGTGGTGTTCACTATCCTTAGCGTGGTGTTCACAACCCTTGCCGTGGTATTTACTACCCTTGGCGTGGTGTTCACTACCCTTAGCGTAATGTTCACTGAACTTGCCGTGGTGTTCACTACCCATGGCGTGGTGTTCACTACCCATGGCGTGGTGTTCACTACCCTTGGCGTGGTGATCACTACCCTTGGCATGTTCTTCACTGCCCTTGACGTGGTGTTCACTACCCTTGCCGCCATGTTTACTACCGTTGGTGTGGTGTTCACTACCCTTAACGTGGTGTTCACTACTCTTGGCGTGGTGTTCACTACCCTTAACGTGGTGTTCACTACCCATGACGTCATGGTCACTACCCTTGGCGTGGGGTTCACTAACCTTGGCGTGGTGTTCACCACTCTTGGCGTGGTGTTCACTGCCCTTCGTGTGGTGTTCACTACCCATGGCATGGTGTTCGCTACCCATGGCATGGTGTTTACTACCCTTGGCGTGGTGTTCACTATCCTTAGCGTGGTGTTCACTATCCTTGTAGTTGTGTTTACTATCCAAGGCGTGGTATTCACTATCCTTGGCGTGGTGTTCACTATCCTTAGCGTGGTGTTCACTATCCTTAGCGTGGTGTTCACAACCCTTGCCGTGGTATTCACTACCCTTGGCGTGGTGTTCACTACCCTTAGCGTGATGTTCACTGAACTTGCCGTGGTGTTCACTACCCATGGCGTGGTGTTCACTACCCATGGCGTGGTGTTCACTACCCTTGGCGTGGTGATCACTACCCTTGGCATGTTCTTCACTACCCTTGACGTGGTGTTCACTACTCTTGCCGCCATGTTTACTACCCTTGGTGTGGTGTTCACTACCCTTAACGTGGTGTTCACTACTCTTGGCGTGGTGTTCACTACCCTTAACGTGGTGTTCACTACCCATGACGTCATGTTCACTCCCCTTGGCGTGGGGTTCACTAACCTTGGCGTGGTGTTCACCAATCTTGGCGTGGTGTTCACTGCCCTTCGCGTGGTGTTCACTACCCATGGCATGGTGTTCACTACCCATGGCGAGGTGTTTACTACCCATGGCGTGGTGTTCACTATCCTTAGCGTGGTGTTCACTATCCTTGGAGTTGTGTTTACTATCCAAGGCGTGGTATTCACTATCCATGGCGTGGTGTTCACTATCCTTAGCGTGGTGTTCACTATCCTTAGCGTGGTGTTCACAACCCTTGCCGTGGTATTCACTACCCTTGACGTGGTGTTCACTACCCTTGCCGCCATGTTTACTACCCTTGGTGTGGTGTTCACTACCCTTAACGTGGTGTTCACTACTCTTGGCGTGGTGTTCACTACCCTTAACGTGGTGTTCACTACCCATGACGTCATGTTCACTACCCTTCGCGTGGGGTTCACTAACCTTGGCGTGGTGTTCACCACTCTTGGCGTGGTGTTCACTGCCCTTCGCGTGGTGTTCACTACCCATGGCATGGTGTTCACTACCCATGGCGTGGTGTTTACTACCCTTGGCGTGGAGTTTACTATCCTTAGCGTGGTGTTCACTATCCTTGGAGTTGTGTTTACTATCCAAGGCGTGGTATTCACTATCCTTGGCGTGGTGTTCACTATCCTTAGCGTGGTGTTCACTATCCTTAGCGTGGTGTTCACAACCCCTGCCGTGGTATTCACTACCCTTAGCGTGGTGTTTACTACCCTTAGCGTGATATTCACTGAACTTGCCGTGGTGTTCACTACCCATGGCGTGGTGTTCACTACCCATGGCGTCGTGTTCACTGCCCTTGGCGTGGTGATCACTACCCTTGGCATGTTCTTCACTACCCTTGACGTGGTGTTCACTACCCTTGCCGCCATGTTTACTACCCTTGGTGTGGTGTTCACTACCCTTAACGTGGTGTTCACTACTCTTGGCGTGGTGTTCACTACCCTTAACGTGGTGTTCACTACCCATGACGTCATGTTCACTACCCTTGGCGTGGGGTTCACTAACCTTGGCGTGGTGTTCACCACTCTTGGCGTGGTGTTCACTGCCCTTCGCGTGGTGTTCACTACCCATGGCGTGGTGTTTACTACCCTTGGCGTGGGGTTCACTATCCTTAGCGTGGTGTTCACTATCCTTGGAGTTGTGTTTACTATCCAAGGCGTGGTATTCACTATCCTTGGCGTGGTGTTCACTATCCTTAGCGTGGTGTTCACTATCCTTAGCGTGGTGTTCACAACCCTTGCCGTGGTATTCACTACCCTTGGCGTGGTGTTCACTACCCTTAGCGTGATGTTCACTGAACTTGCCGTGGTGTTCACTACCCATGGCGTGGTGTTCACTACCCATGGCGTGGTGTTCACTACCCTTGGCGTGGTGATCACTACCCTTGGCATGTTCTTCACTACCCTTGACGTGCTGTTCACTACCCTTGCCGCCATGTTTACTACCCATGGTGTGGTGTTCACTACCCTTAACGTGGTGTTCACTACTCTTGGCGTGGTGTTCACTACCCTTAACGTGGTGTTCACTACCCATGACGTCATGTTCACTACCCTTGGCGTGGGGTTCACTAACCTTAGCGTGGTGTTCACCACTCTTGGCGTGGTGTTCACTGCCCTTCGCGTGGTGTTCCCTACCCATGGCATGGTGTTCACTACCCATGGCGTGGTGTTTACTACCCTTGGCGTGGTGTTCACTATCCTTAGCGTGGTGTTCACTATCCTTGGAGTTGTGTTTACTATCCAAGGCGTGGTATTCACTATCCTTAGCGTGGTGTTCACTATCCTTAGCGTGGTGTTCACTATCCTTAGCGTGGTGTTCACAACCCTTGCCGTGGTATTCACTACCCTTGGCGTGGTATTCACTACCCTTAGCGTGATGTTCACTGAACTTGCCGTGGTGTTCACTACCCATGGCGTGGTGTTCACTACCCATGGCGTGGTGTTCACTACCCTTGGCGTGGTGATCACTACCCTTGGCATGTTCTTCACTACCCTTGACGTGGTGTTCACTACCCTTGCCGCCATGTTTACTACCGTTGGTGTGGTGTTCACTACCCTTAACGTGGTGTTCACTACTCTTGGCGTGGTGTTCACTACCCTTAACGTGGTGTTCACTACCCATGACGTCATGTTCACTACCCTTGGCGTGGGGTTCACTAACCTTGGCGTGGTGTTCACCACTCTTGGCGTGGTGTTCACTGCCCTTCGCGTGGTGTTCACTACCCATGGCATGGTGTTCACTACCCATGGCGTGGTGTTTACTACCCTTGGCGTGGTGTTCACTATATTTAGCGTGGTGTTCACTATCCTTGGAGTTGTGTTTACTATCCAAGGCGTGGTATTCACTATCCTTGGCGTGGTGTTCACTATCCTTAGCGTGGTGTTCACTATCCTTATCGTGGTGTTCACAACCCTTGCCGTGGTATTCACTACCCTTGGCGTGGTGTTCACTACCCTTAGCGTGATGTTCACTGAACTTGCCGTGGTGTTCACTACCCATGGCGTGGTGTTCACTACCCATGGCGTGGTGTTCACTACCCTTGGCGTGGTGATCACTACCCTTGGCATGTTCTTCACTACCCTTGACGTGGTGTTCACTACCCTTGCCGCCATGTTTACTACCCTTGGTGTGGTGTTCACTACCCTTAACGTGGTGTTCACTACTCTTGGCGTGGTGTTCACTACCCTTAACGTGGTGTTCACTACCCATGACGTCATGTTCACTACCCTTGGCGTGGGGTTCACTAACCTTGGCGTGGTGTTCACCACTCTTGGCGTGGTGTTCACTGCCCTTCGCGTGGTGTTCACTACCCATGGCATGGTGTTCACTACCCATGGCGTGGTGTTTACTACCCTTGGCGTGGTGTTCACTATCCTTAGCGTGGTGTTCACTATCCTTGGAGTTGTGTTTACTATCCAAGGCGTGGTATTCACTATCCTTGGCGTGGTGTTCACTATCCTTAGCGTGGTGTTCACTATCCTTAGCGTGGTGTTCACAACCCTTACCGGGGTATTCACTACCCTTGGCGTGGTGTTCACTACCCTTAGCGTGATGTTCACTGAACTTGCCGTGGAGTTCACTACCCATGGCGTGGTGTTCACTACCAATGGCGTGGTGTTCACTACCCTTGGCGTGGTGATCACTACCCTTGGCATGTTCTTCACTACCCTTGACGTGGTGTTCACTACTCTTGCCGCCATGTTTACTACCCTTGGTGTGGTGTTCACTACCCTTAACGTGGTGTTCACTACTCCTGGCGTGGTGTTCACTACCCTTAACGTGGTGTTCACTACCCATGACGTCATGTTCACTACCCTTGGCGTGGGGTTCACTAACCTTGGCGTGGTGTTCACCACTCTTGGCGTGGTGTTCACTGCCCTTCGCGTGGTGTTCACTACCCATGGCATGGTGTTCACTACCCATGGCGTGGTGTTTACTACCCTTGGCGTGGAGTTCACTATCCTTAGCGTGGTGTTCACTATCCTTGGAGTTGTGTTTACTATCCAAGGCGTGGTATTCACTATCCTTGGCGTGGTGTTCACTATCCTTAGCGTGGTGTTCACTATCCTTAGCGTGGTGTTCACAACCCCTGCCGTGGTATTCACTACCCTTAGCGTGGTGTTCACTACCCTTAGCGTGATGTTCACTGAACTTGCCGTGGTGTTCACTACCCATGGCGTGGTGTTCACTACCCATGGCGTCGTGTTCACTACCCTTGGCGTGGTGATCACTACCCTTGGCATGTTCTTCACTACCCTTGACGTGGTGTTCACTACCCTTGCCGCCATGTTTACTACCCTTGGTGTGGTGTTCACTACCCTTAACGTGGTGTTCACTACTCTTGGCGTGGTGTTCACTACCCTTAACGTGGTGTTCACTACCCATGACGTCATGTTCACTACCCTTGGCGTGGGGTTCACTAACCTTGGCGTGGTGTTCACCACTCTTGGCGTGGTGTTCACTGCCCTTCGCGTGGTGTTCACTACCCATGGCGTGGTGTTTACTACCCTTGGCGTGGGGTTCACTATCCTTAGCGTGGTGTTCACTATCCTTGGAGTTGTGTTTACTATCCAAGGCGTGGTATTCACTATCCTTGGCGTGGTGTTCACTATCCTTAGCGTGGTGTTCACTATCCTTAGCGTGGTGTTCACTATCCTTAGCGTGGTGTTCACAACCCTTGCCGTGGTATTCACTACCCTTGGCGTGGTGTTCACTACCCTTAGCGTGATGTTCACTGAACTTGCCGTGGTGTTCACTACCCATGGCGTGGTGTTCACTACCCATGGCGTGGTGTTCACTACCCTTGGCGTGGTGATCACTACCCTTGGCATGTTCTTCACTACCCTTGACGTGGTGTTCACTACTCTTGCCGCCATGTTTACTACCCTTGGTGAGGTGTTCACTACCCTTAACGTGGTGTTCACTACTCTTGGCGTGGTGTTCACTACCCTTAACGTGGTGTTCACTACCCATGACGTCATGTTCACTACCCTTGGCGTGGGGTTCACTAACCTTGGCGTGGTGTTCACCACTCTTGGCGTGGTGTTCACTGCCCTTCGCGTGGTGTTCACTACCCATGGCATGGTGTTCACTACCCATGGCGTGGTGTTTACTACCCTTGGCGTGGAGTTCACTATCCTTAGCGTGGTGTTCACTATCCTTGGAGTTGTGTTTACTATCCAAGGCGTGGTATTCACTATCCTTGGCGTGGTGTTCACTATCCTTAGCGTGGTGTTCACTATCCTTAGCGTGGTGTTCACAACCCCTGCCGTGGTATTCACTACCCTTAGCGTGGTGTTCACTACCCTTAGCGTGATGTTCACTGAACTTGCCGTGGTGTTCACTACCCATGGCGTGGTGTTCACTACCCATGGCGTCGTGTTCACTACCCTTGGCGTGGTGATCACTACCCTTGGCATGTTCTTCACTACCCTTGACGTGGTGTTCACTACCCTTGCCGCCATGTTTACTACCCTTGGTGTGGTGTTCACTACCCTTAACGTGGTGTTCACTACTCTTGGCGTGGTGTTCACTACCCTTAACGTGGTGTTCACTACCCATGACGTCATGTTCACTACCCTTGGCGTGGGGTTCACTAACCTTGGCGTGGTGTTCACCACTCTTGGCGTGGTGTTCACTGCCCTTCGCGTGGTGTTCACTACCCATGGCGTGGTGTTTACTACCCTTGGCGTGGGGTTCACTATCCTTAGCGTGGTGTTCACTATCCTTGGAGTTGTGTTTACTATCCAAGGCGTGGTATTCACTATCCTTGGCGTGGTGTTCACTATCCTTAGCGTGGTGTTCACTATCCTTAGCGTGGTGTTCACAACCCTTGCCGTGGTATTCACTACCCTTGGCGTGGTGTTCACTACCCTTAGCGTGATGTTCACTGAACTTGCCGTGGTGTTCACTACCCATAGCATGGTGTTCACTACCCATGGCGTGGTGTTCACTACCCTTGGCGTGGTGATCACTACCCTTGGAATGTTCTTCACTACCCTTTACGTGGTGTTCACTACCCTTGCCGCCATGTTTACTACCCTTGGTGTGGTGTTCACTACCCTTAACGTGGTGTTCACTACTCTTGGCGTGGTGTTCACTACCCTTAACGTGGTGTTCACTACCCATGACGTCATGTTCACTACCCTTGGCGTGGGGTTCACTAACCTTAGCGTGGTGTTCACCACTCTTGGCGTGGTGTTCACTGCCCTTCGCGTGGTGTTCACTACCCATAGCATGGTGTTCACTACCCATGGCGTGGTGTTTACTACCCTTGGCGTGGTGTTCACTATCCTTAGCGTGGTGTTCACTATCCTTGGAGTTGTGTTTACTATCCAAGGCGTGGTATTCACTATCCTTAGCGTGGTGTTCACTATCCTTAGCGTGGTGTTCACTATCCTTAGCGTGGTGTTCACAACCCTTGCCGTGGTATTTACTACCCTTGGCGTGGTGTTCACTACCCTTAGCGTAATGTTCACTGAACTTGCCGTGGTGTTCACTACCCATGGCGTGGTGTTCACTACCCATGGCGTGGTGTTCACTACCCTTGGCGTGGTGATCACTACCCTTGGCATGTTCTTCACTGCCCTTGACGTGGTGTTCACTACCCTTGCCGCCATGTTTACTACCGTTGGTGTGGTGTTCACTACCCTTAACGTGGTGTTCACTACTCTTGGCGTGGTGTTCACTACCCTTAACGTGGTGTTCACTACCCATGACGTCATGGTCACTACCCTTGGCGTGGGGTTCACTAACCTTGGCGTGGTGTTCACCACTCTTGGCGTGGTGTTCACTGCCCTTCGTGTGGTGTTCACTACCCATGGCATGGTGTTCGCTACCCATGGCATGGTGTTTACTACCCTTGGCGTGGTGTTCACTATCCTTAGCGTGGTGTTCACTATCCTTGTAGTTGTGTTTACTATCCAAGGCGTGGTATTCACTATCTTTGGCGTGGTGTTCACTATCCTTAGCGTGGTGTTCACTATCCTTAGCGTGGTGTTCACAACCCTTGCCGTGGTATTCACTACCCTTGGCGTGGTGTTCACTACCCTTAGCGTGATGTTCACTGAACTTGCCGTGGTGTTCACTACCCATGGCGTGGTGTTCACTACCCATGGCGTGGTGTTCACTACCCTTGGCGTGGTGATCACTACCCTTGGCATGTTCTTCACTACCCTTGACGTGGTGTTCACTACCCTTGCCGCCATGTTTACTACCCTTGCTGTGGTGTTCACTACCCTTAACGTGGTGTTCACTACTCGTGGCGTGGTGTTCACTACCCTTAACGTGGTGTTCACTACCCATGACGTCATGTTCACTACCCTTGGCGTGGGGTTCACTAACCTTGGCGTGGTGTTCACCACTCTTGGCGTGGTGTTCACTGCCCTTCGCGTGGTGTTCACTACCCATGGCATGGTGTTCACTACCCATGGCGTGGTGTTTACTACCCTTGGCGTGGTGTTCACTATCCTTAGCGTGGTGTTCACTATCCTTGGAGTTGTGTTTACTATCCAAGGCGTGGTATTCACTATCCTTGGCGTGGTGTTCACTATCCTTAGCG
Source organism: Procambarus clarkii (assembly GCF_040958095.1). Taxonomy (NCBI): domain Eukaryota; kingdom Metazoa; phylum Arthropoda; class Malacostraca; order Decapoda; family Cambaridae; genus Procambarus; species Procambarus clarkii. The sequence goes on from NC_091169.1 coordinate 8,131,026, forward strand.
TGGTTTTCACTATCCTTAGCGTGGTGTTCACAACCCTTACCGGGGTATTCACTACCCTTGGCGTGGTGTTCACTACCCTTAGCGTGATGTTCACTGAACTTGCCGTGGTGTTCACTACCCATGGCGTGGTGTTCACTACCCATGGCGTGGTGTTCACTACCCTTGGCGTGGTGATCACTACCCTTGGCATGTTCTTCACTACCCTTGACGTGGTGTTCACTACTCTTGCCGCCATGTTTACTACCCTTGGTGTGGTGTTCACTACCCTTAACGTGGTGTTCACTACTCTTGGCGTGGTGTTCACTACCCTTAACGTGGTGTTCACTACCCATGACGTCATGTTCACTACCCTTGGCGTGGGGTTCACTAACCTTGGCGTGGTGTTCACCAATCTTGGCGTGGTGTTCACTGCCCTTCGCGTGGTGTTCACTACCCATGGCATGGTGTTCACTACCCATGGCGAGGTGTTTACTACCCATGGCGTGGTGTTCACTATCCTTAGCGTGGTGTTCACTATCCTTGGAGTTGTGTTTACTATCCAAGGCGTGGTATTCACTATCCATGGCGTGGTGTTCACTATCCTTAGCGTGGTGTTCACTATCCTTAGCGTGGTGTTCACAACCCTTGCCGTGGTATTCACTACCCTTGACGTGGTGTTCACTACCCTTGCCGCCATGTTTACTACCCTTGGTGTGGTGTTCACTACCCTTAACGTGGTGTTCACTACTCTTGGCGTGGTGTTCACTACCCTTAACGTGGTGTTCACTACCCATGACGTCATGTTCACTACCCTTGGCGTGGGGTTCACTAACCTTGGCGTGGTGTTCACCACTCTTGGCGTGGTGTTCACTGCCCTTCGCGTGGTGTTCACTACCCATGGCATGGTGTTCACTACCCATGGCGTGGTGTTTACTACCCTTGGCGTGGAGTTTACTATCCTTAGCGTGGTGTTCACTATCCTTGGAGTTGTGTTTACTATCCAAGGCGTGGTATTCACTATCCTTGGCGTGGTGTTCACTATCCTTAGCGTGGTGTTCACTATCCTTAGCGTGGTGTTCACAACCCCTGCCGTGGTATTCACTACCCTTAGCGTGGTGTTCACTACCCTTAGCGTGATATTCACTGAACTTGCCGTGGTGTTCACTACCCATGGCGTGGTGTTCACTACCCATGGCGTCGTGTTCACTGCCCTTGGCGTGGTGATCACTACCCTTGGCATGTTCTTCACTACCCTTGACGTGGTGTTCACTACCCTTGCCGCCATGTTTACTACCCTTGGTGTGGTGTTCACTACCCTTAACGTGGTGTTCACTACTCTTGGCGTGGTGTTCACTACCCTTAACGTGGTGTTCACTACCCATGACGTCATGTTCACTACCCTTGGCGTGGGGTTCACTAACCTTGGCGTGGTGTTCACCACTCTTGGCGTGGTGTTCACTGCCCTTCGCGTGGTGTTCACTACCCATGGCGTGGTGTTTACTACCCTTGGCGTGGGGTTCACTATCCTTAGCGTGGTGTTCACTATCCTTGGAGTTGTGTTTACTATCCAAGGCGTGGTATTCACTATCCTTGGCGTGGTGTTCACTATCCTTAGCGTGGTGTTCACTATCCTTAGCGTGGTGTTCACAACCCTTGCCGTGGTATTCACTACCCTTGGCGTGGTGTTCACTACCCTTAGCGTGATGTTCACTGAACTTGCCGTGGTGTTCACTACCCATGGCGTGGTGTTCACTACCCATGGCGTGGTGTTCACTACCCTTGGCGTGGTGATCACTACCCTTGGCATGTTCTTCACTACCCTTGACGTGCTGTTCACTACCCTTGCCGCCATGTTTACTACCCATGGTGTGGTGTTCACTACCCTTAACGTGGTGTTCACTACTCTTGGCGTGGTGTTCACTACCCTTAACGTGGTGTTCACTACCCATGACGTCATGTTCACTACCCTTGGCGTGGGGTTCACTAACCTTAGCGTGGTGTTCACCACTCTTGGCGTGGTGTTCACTGCCCTTCTCGTGGTGTTCCCTACCCATAGCATGGTGTTCACTACCCATGGCGTGGTGTTTACTACCCTTGGCGTGGTGTTCACTATCCTTAGCGTGGTGTTCACTATCCTTGGAGTTGTGTTTACTATCCAAGGCGTGGTATTCACTATCCTTAGCGTGGTGTTCACTATCCTTAGCGTGGTGTTCACTATCCTTAGCGTGGTGTTCACAACCCTTGCCGTGGTATTCACTACCCTTGGCGTGGTGTTCACTACCCTTAGCGTGATGTTCACTGAACTTGCCGTGGTGTTCACTACCCATGGCGTGGTGTTCACTACCCATGGCGTGGTGTTCACTACCCTTGGCGTGGTGATCACTACCCTTGGCATGTTCTTCACTACCCTTGACGTGGTGTTCACTACCCTTGCCGCCATGTTTACTACCGTTGGTGTGGTGTTCACTACCCTTAACGTGGTGTTCACTACTCTTGGCGTGGTGTTCACTACCCTTAACGTGGTGTTCACTACCCATGACGTCATGTTCACTACCCTTGGCGTGGGGTTCACTAACCTTGGCGTGGTGTTCACCACTCTTGGCGTGGTGTTCACTGCCCTTCGCGTGGTGTTCACTACCCATGGCATGGTGTTCACTACCCATGGCGTGGTGTTTACTACCCTTGGCGTGGTGTTCACTATATTTAGCGTGGTGTTCACTATCCTTGGAGTTGTGTTTACTATCCAAGGCGTGGTATTCACTATCCTTGGCGTGGTGTTCACTATCCTTAGCGTGGTGTTCACTATCCTTATCGTGGTGTTCACAACCCTTGCCGTGGTATTCACTACCCTTGGCGTGGTGTTCACTACCCTTAGCGTGATGTTCACTGAACTTGCCGTGGTGTTCACTACCCATGGCGTGGTGTTCACTACCCATGGCGTGGTGTTCACTTCCCTTGGCGTGGTGATCACTACCCTTGGCATGTTCTTCACTACCCTTGACGTGGTGTTCACTACCCTTGCCGCCATGTTTACTACCCTTGGTGTGGTGTTCACTACCCTTAACGTGGTGTTCACTACTCTTGGCGTGGTGTTCACTACCCTTAACGTGGTGTTCACTACCCATGACGTCATGTTCACTACCCTTGGCGTGGGGTTCACTAACCTTGGCGTGGTGTTCACCACTCTTGGCGTGGTGTTCACTGCCCTTCGCGTGGTGTTCACTACCCATGGCATGGTGTTCACTACCCATGGCGTGGTGTTTACTACCCTTGGCGTGGTGTTCACTATCCTTAGCGTGGTGTTCACTATCCTTGGAGTTGTGTTTACTATCCAAGGCGTGGTATTCACTATCCTTGGCGTGGTGTTCACTATCCTTAGCGTGGTGTTCACTATCCTTAGCGTGGTGTTCACAACCCTTACCGGGGTATTCACTACCCTTGGCGTGGTGTTCACTACCCTTAGCGTGATGTTCACTGAACTTGCCGTGGAGTTCACTACCCATGGCGTGGTGTTCACTACCAATGGCGTGGTGTTCACTACCCTTGGCGTGGTGATCACTACCCTTGGCATGTTCTTCACTACCCTTGACGTGGTGTTCACTACTCTTGCCGCCATGTTTACTACCCTTGGTGTGGTGTTCACTACCCTTAACGTGGTGTTCACTACTCCTGGCGTGGTGTTCACTACCCTTAACGTGGTGTTCACTACCCATGACGTCATGTTCACTACCCTTGGCGTGGGGTTCACTAACCTTGGCGTGGTGTTCACCACTCTTGGCGTGGTGTTCACTGCCCTTCGCGTGGTGTTCACTACCCATGGCATGGTGTTCACTACCTATGGCGTGGTGTTTACTACCCATGGCGTGGTGTTCACTATCCTTAGCGTGGTGTTCACTATCCTTGGAGTTGTGTTTACTATCCAAGGCGTGGTATTCACTATCCATGGCGTGGTGTTCACTATCCTTAGCGTGGTGTTCACTATCCTTAGCGTGGTGTTCACAACCCTTGCCGTGGTATTCACTACCCTTGACGTGGTGTTCACTACCCTTGCCGCCATGTTTACTACCCTTGGTGTGGTGTTCACTACCCTTAACGTGGTGTTCACTACTCTTGGCGTGGTGTTCAATACCCTTAACGTGGTGTTCACTACCCATGACGTCATGTTCACTACCCTTGGCGTGGGGTTCACTAACCTTGGCGTGGTGTTCACCACTCTTGGCGTGGTGTTCACTGCCCTTCGCGTGGTGTTCACTACCCATGGCATGGTGTTCACTACCCATGGCGTGGTGTTTACTACCCTTGGCGTGGAGTTCACTATCCTTAGCGTGGTGTTCACTATCCTTGGAGTTGTGTTTACTATCCAAGGCGTGGTATTCACTATCCTTGGCGTGGTGTTCACTATCCTTAGCGTGGTGTTCACTATCCTTAGCGTGGTGTTCACAACCCCTGCCGTGGTATTCACTACCCTTAGCGTGGTGTTCACTACCCTTAGCGTGATGTTCACTGAACTTGCCGTGGTGTTCACTACCCATGGCGTGGTGTTCACTACCCATGGCGTCGTGTTCACTACCCTTGGCGTGGTGATCACTACCCTTGGCATGTTCTTCATTACCCTTGACGTGGTGTTCACTACCCTTGCCGCCATGTTTACTACCCTTGGTGTGGTGTTCACTACCCTTAACGTGGTGTTCACTACTCTTGGCGTGGTGTTCACTACCCTTAACGTGGTGTTCACTACCCATGACGTCATGTTCACTACCCTTGGCGTGGGGTTCACTAACCTTGGCGTGGTGTTCACCACTCTTGGCGTGGTGTTCACTGCCCTTCGCGTGGTGTTCACTACCCATGGCGTGGTGTTTACTACCCTTGGCGTGGGGTTCACTATCCTTAGCGTGGTGTTCACTATCCTTGGAGTTGTGTTTACTATCCAAGGCGTGATATTCACTATCCTTGGCGTGGTGTTCACTATCCTTAGCGTGGTGTTCACTATCCTTAGCGTGGTGTTCACAACCCTTGCCGTGGTATTCACTACCCTTGGCGTGGTGTTCACTACCCTTAGCGTGATGTTCACTGAACTTGCCGTGGTGTTCACTACCCATGGCGTGGTGTTCACTACCCATGGCGTGGTGTTCACTACCCTTGGCGTGGTGATCACTACCCTTGGCATGTTCTTCACTACCCTTGACGTGCTGTTCACTACCCTTGCCGCCATGTTTACTACCCATGGTGTGGTGTTCACTACCCTTAACGTGGTGTTCACTACTCTTGGCGTGGTGTTCACTACCCTTAACGTGGTGTTCACTACCCATGACGTCATGTTCACTACCCTTGGCGTGGGGTTCACTAACCTTAGCGTGGTGTTCACCACTCTTGGCGTGGTGTTCACTGCCCTTCGCGTGGTGTTCCCTACCCATGGCATGGTGTTCACTACCCATGGCGTGGTGTTTACTACCCTTGGCGTGGTGTTCACTATCCTTAGCGTGGTGTTCACTACCCTTGGAGTTGTGTTTACTATCCAAGGCGTGGTATTCACTATCCTTAGCGTGGTGTTCACTATCCTTAGCGTGGTGTTCACTATCCTTAGCGTGGTGTTCACAACCCTTGCCGTGGTATTCACTACCCTTGGCGTGGTGTTCACTACCCTTAGCGTGATGTTCACTGAACTTGCCGTGGTGTTCACTACCCATGGCGTGGTGTTCACTACCCATGGCGTGGTGTTCACTACCCTTGGCGTGGTGATCACTACCCTTGGCATGTTCTTCACTACCCTTGACGTGGTGTTCACTACCCTTGCCGCCATGTTTACTACCGTTGGTGTGGTGTTCACTACCCTTAACGTGGTGTTCACTACTCTTGGCGTGGTGTTCACTACCCTTAACGTGGTGTTCACTACCCATGACGTCATGTTCACTACCCTTGGCGTGGGGTTCACTAACCTTGGCGTGGTGTTCACCACTCTTGGCGTGGTGTTCACTGCCCTTCGCGTGGTGTTCACTACCCATGGCATGGTGTTCACTACCCATGGCGTGGTGTTTACTACCCTTGGCGTGGTGTTCACTATATTTAGCGTGGTGTTCACTATCCTTGGAGTTGTGTTTACTATCCAAGGCGTGGTATTCACTATCCTTGGCGTGGTGTTCACTATCCTTAGCGTGGTGTTCACTATCCTTATCGTGGTGTTCACAACCCTTGCCGTGGTATTCACTACCCTTGGCGTGGTGTTCACTACCCTTAGCGTGATGTTCACTGAACTTGCCGTGGTGTTCACTACCCATGGCGTGGTGTTCACTACCCATGGCGTGGTGTTCACTACCCTTAACGTGGTGATCACTACCCTTGGCATGTTCTTCACTACCCTTGACGTGGTGTTCACTACCCTTGCCGCCATGTTTACTACCCTTGGTGTGGTAATCACTACCCTTAACGTGGTGTTCACTACTCTTGGCGTGGTGTTCACTACCCTTAACGTGGTGTTCACTACCCATGACGTCATGTTCACTACCCTTGGCGTGGGGTTCACTAACCTTGGCGTGGTGTTCACCACTCTTGGCGTGGTGTTCACTGTCCTTCGCGTGGTGTTCACTACCCATGGCATGGTGTTCACTACCCATGGCGTGGTGTTTACTACCCTTGGCGTGGTGTTCACTATCCTTAGCGTGGTGTTCACTATCCTTGGAGTTGTGTTTACTATCCAAGGCGTGGTATTCACTATCCTTGGCGTGGTGTTCACTATCCTTAGCGTGGTGTTCACTATCCTTAGCGTGGTGTTCACAACCCTTACCGGGGTATTCACTACCCTTGGCGTGGTGTTCACTACCCTTAGCGTGATGTTCACTGAACTTGCCGTGGAGTTCACTACCCATGGCGTGGTGTTCACTACCAATGGCGTGGTGTTCACTACCCTTGGCGTGGTGATCACTACCCTTGGCATGTTCTTCACTACCCTTGACGTGGTGTTCACTACTCTTGCCGCCATGTTTACTACCCTTGGTGTGGTGTTCACTACCCTTAACGTGGTGTTCACTACTCTTGGCGTGGTGTTCACTACCCTTAACGTGGTGTTCACTACCCATGACGTCATGTTCACTACCCTTGGCGTGGGGTTCACTAACCTTGGCGTGGTGTTCACCACTCTTGGCGTGGTGTTCACTGCCCTTCGCGTGGTGTTCACTACCCATGGCATGGTGTTCACTACCTATGGCGTGGTGTTTACTACCCATGGCGTGGTGTTCACTATCCTTAGCGTGGTGTTCACTATCCTTGGAGTTGTGTTTACTATCCAAGGCGTGGTATTCACTATCCATGGCGTGGTGTTCACTATCCTTAGCGTGGTGTTCACTATCCTTAGCGTGGTGTTCACAACCCTTGCCGTGGTATTCACTACCCTTGACGTGGTGTTCACTACCCTTGCCGCCATGTTTACTACCCTTGGTGTGGTGTTCACTACCCTTAACGTGGTGTTCACTACTCTTGGCGTGGTGTTCACTACCCTTAACGTGGTGTTCACTACCCATGACGTCATGTTCACTACCCTTGGCGTGGGGTTCACTAACCTTGGCGTGGTGTTCACCACTCTTGGCGTGGTGTTCACTGCCCTTCGCGTGGTGTTCACTACCCATGGCATGGTGTTCACTACCCATTACGTGGTGTTTACTACCCTTGGCGTGGAGTTCACTATCCTTAGCGTGGTGTTCACTATCCTTGGAGTTGTGTTTACTATCCAAGGCGTGGTATTCACTATCCTTGGCGTGGTGTTCACTATCCTTAGCGTGGTGTTCACTATCCTTAGCGTGGTGTTCACAACCCCTGCCGTGGTATTCACTACCCTTAGCGTGGTGTTCACTACCCTTAGCGTGATGTTCACTGAACTTGCCGTGGTGTTCACTACCCATGGCGTGGTGTTCACTACCCATGGCGTCGTGTTCACTACCCTTGGCGTGGTGATCACTACCCTTGGCATGTTCTTCACTACCCTTGACGTGGTGTTCACTACCCTTGCCGCCATGTTTACTACCCTTGGTGTGGTGTTCACTACCCTTAACGTGGTGTTCACTACTCTTGGCGTGGTGTTCACTACCCTTAACGTGGTGTTCACTACCCATGACGTCATGTTCACTACCCTTGGCGTGGGGTTCACTAACCTTGGCGTGGTGTTCACCACTCTTGGCGTGGTGTTCACTGCCCTTCGCGTGGTGTTCACTACCCATGGCGTGGTGTTTACTACCCTTGGCGTGGGGTTCACTATCCTTAGCGTGGTGTTCACTATCCTTGGAGTTGTGTTTACTATCCAAGGCGTGGTATTCACTATCCTTGGCGTGGTGTTCACTATCCTTAGCGTGGTGTTCACTATCCTTAGCGTGGTGTTCACAACCCTTGCCGTGGTATTCACTACCCTTGGCGTGGTGTTCACTACCCTTAGCGTGATGTTCACTGAACTTGCCGTGATGTTCACTACCCATGGCGTGGTGTTCACTACCCATGGCGTGGTGTTCACTACCCTTGGCGTGGTGATCACTACCCTTGGCATGTTCTTCACTACCCTTGACGTGCTGTTCACTACCCTTGCCGCCATGTTTACTACCCATGGTGTGGTGTTCACTACCCTTAACGTGGTGTTCACTACTCTTGGCGTGGTGTTCACTACCCTTAACGTGGTGTTCACTACCCATGACGTCATGTTCACTACCCTTGGCGTGGGGTTCACTAACCTTAGCGTGGTGTTCACCACTCTTGGCGTGGTGTTCACTGCCCTTCGCGTGGTGTTCCCTACCCATGGCATGGTGTTCACTACCCATGGCGTGGTGTTTACTACCCTTGGCGTGGTGTTCACTATCCTTAGCGTGGTGTTCACTATCCTTGGAGTTGTGTTTACTATCCAAGGCGTGGTATTCACTATCCTTGGCGTGGTGTTCACTATCCTTAGCGTGGTGTTCACTATCCTTATCGTGGTGTTCACAACCCTTGCCGTGGTATTCACTACCCTTGGCGTGGTGTTCACTACCCTTAGCGTGATGTTCACTGAACTTGCCGTGGTGTTCACTACCCATGGCGTGGTGTTCACTACCCATGGCGTGGTGTTCTTTACCCTTGGCGTGGTGATCACTACCCTTGGCATGTTCTTCACTACCCTTGACGTGGTGTTCACTACCCTTGCCGCCATGTTTACTACCCTTGGTGTGGTGTTCACTACCCTTAACGTGGTGTTCACTACTCTTGGCGTGGTGTTCACTACCCTTAACGTGGTGTTCACTACCCATGACGTCATGTTCACTACCCTTGGCGTGGGGTTCACTAACCTTGGCGTGGTGTTCACCACTCTTGGCGTGGTGTTCACTGCCCTTCGCGTGGTGTTCACTACCCATGGCATGGTGTTCACTACCCATGGCGTGGTGTTTACTACCCTTGGCGTGGAGTTCACTATCCTTAGCGTGGTGTTCACTATCCTTGGAGTTGTGTTTACTATCCAAGGCGTGGTATTCACTATCCTTGGCGTGGTGTTCACTATCCTTAGCGTGGTGTTCACTATCCTTAGCGTGGTGTTCACAACCCCTGCCGTGGTATTCACTACCCTTAGCGTGGTGTTCACTACCCTTAGCGTGATGTTCACTGAACTTGCCGTGGTGTTCACTACCCATAGCGTGGTGTTCACTACCCATGGCGTGGTGTTCACTACCCTTGGCGTGGTGATCACTACCCTTGGCATGTTCTTCACTACCCTTGACGTGGTGTTTACTACCCTTGCCGCCATGTTTACTACCCTTGGTGTGGTGTTCACTACCCTTAACGTGGTGTTCACTACTCTTGGCATGGTGTTCACTACCCTTAACGTGGTGTTCACTACCCATGACGTCATGTTCACTACCCTTGGCGTGGGGTTCACTAACCTTGGCGTGGTGTTCACCACTCTTGGCGTGGTGTTCACTGCCCTTCGCGTGGTGTTCACTACCCATGGCGTGGTGTTTACTACCCTTGGCGTGGGGTTCACTATCCTTAGCGTGGTGTTCACTATCCTTGGAGTTGTGTTTACTATCCAAGGCGTGGTATTCACTATCCTTGGCGTGGTGTTCACTATCCTTAGCGTGGTGTTCACTATCCTTAGCGTGGTGTTCACAACCCTTGCCGTGGTATTCACTACCCTTGGCGTGGTGTTCACTACCCTTAGCGTGATGTTCACTGAACTTGCCGTGGTGTTCACTACCCATGGCGTGGTGTTCACTACCCATGGCGTGGTGTTCACTACCCTTGGCGTGGTGATCACTACCCTTGGCATGTTCTTCACTACCCTTGACGTGGTGTTCACTACCCTTGCCGCGATGTTTACTACCCTTGGTGTGGTGTTCACTACCCTTAACGTGGTGTTCACTACTCTTGGCGTGGTGTTCACTACCCTTAACGTGGTGTTCACTACCCATGACGTCATGTTCACTACCCTTGGCGTGGGGTTCACTAACCTTAGCGTGGTGTTCACTACTCTTGGCGTGGTGTTCACTGCCCTTCGCGTGGTGTTCACTACCCATGGCATGGTGTTCACTACAAATGGCGTGGTGTTTACTACCCTTGGCGTGGTGTTCACTATCCTTAGCGTGGTGTTCACTATCCTTGGAGTTGTGTTTACTATCCAAGGCGTGGTATTCACTATCCTTAGCGTGGTGTTCACTATCCTTAGCGTGGTGTTCACTATCCTTAGCGTGGTGTTCACAACCCTTGCCGTGGTATTCACTACCCTTGGCGTGGTGTTCACTACCCTTAGCGTGATGTTCACTGAACTTGCCGTGGTGTTCACTACCCATGGCGTGGTGTTCACTACCCATGGCGTGGTGTTCACTACCCTTGGCGTGGTGATCACTACCCTTGGCATGTTCTTCACTACCCTTGACGTGGTGTTCACTACCCTTGCCGCCATGTTTACTACCGTTGGTGTGGTGTTCACTACCCTTAACGTGGTGTTCACTACTCTTGGCGTGGTGTTCACTACCCTTAACGTGGTGTTCACTACCCATGACGTCATGTTCACTACCCTTGGCGTGGGGTTCACTAACCTTGGCGTGGTGTTCACCACTCTTGGCGTGGTGTTCACTGCCCTTCGCGTGGTGTTCACTACCCATGGCATGGTGTTCACTACCCATGGCGTGGTGTTTACTACCTTTGGCGTGGTGTTCACTATCCTTAGCGTGGTGTTCACTATTCTTGGAGTTGTGTTTACTATCCAAGGCGTGGTATTCACTATCCTTGGCGTGGTGTTCACTATCCTTAGCGTGGTGTTCACTATCCTTAGCGTGGTGTTCACAACCCTTGCCGTGGTATTCACTACCCTTGGCGTGGTGTTCACTACCCTTAGCGTGATGTTCACTGAACTTGCCGTGGTGTTCACTACCCATGGCGTGGTGTTCACTACCCATGGCGTGGTGTTCACTACCCTTGGCGTGGTGATCACTACCCTCGGCATGTTCTTCACTACCCTTGACGTGGTGTTCACTACCCTTGCCGCCATGTTTACTACCCTTGGTGTGGTGTTCATTACCCTTAACGTGGTGTTCACTACTCTTGGCGTGGTGTTCACTACCCTTAACGTGGTGTTCACTACCTATGACGTCATGTTCACTACCCTTGGCGTGGGGTTCACTAACCTTGGCGTGGTGTTCACGACTCTTGGCGTGGTGTTCACTGCCCTTCGCGTGGTGTTCACTACCCATGGCATGGTGTTCACTACCCATGGCGTGGTGTTTACTACCCTTGGCGTGGTGTTCACTATCCTTAGCGTGGTGTTCACTATCCTTGTAGTTGTGTTTACTATCCAAGGCGTGGTATTCACTATCCTTGGCGTGGTGTTCACTATCCTTAGCGTGGTGTTCACTATCCTTAGCGTGGTGTTCACAACCCTTGCCGTGGTATTCACTACCCTTGGCGTGGTGTTCACTACCCTTAGCGTGATGTTCACTGAACTTGCCGTGGTGTTCACTACCCATTGCGTGGTGTTCACTACCCATGGCGTGGTGTTCACTACCCTTGGCGTGGTGATCACTACCCTTGGCATGTTCTTCACTACCCTTGACGTGGTGTTCACTACCCTTGGCGCCATGTTTACTACCCTTAGTGTGGTGTTCACTACCCTTAACGTGGTGTTCACTACTCTTGGCGTGGTGTTCACTATCCTTAACGTGGTGTTCACTACCCATGACGTCATGTTCACTACCCATGGCGTGGGGTTCACTAACCTTGGCGTGGTGTTCACCACTCTTGGCGTGGTGTTCACTGCCCTTCGCGTGGTGTTCACTACCCATGGCATGGTGTTCACTACCCATGGCGTGGTGTTTACTACCCTTGGCGTGGTGTTCACTATCCTTAGCGTGGTGTTCACTATCCTTGGAGTTGTGTTTACTATCCAAGGCGTGGTATTCACTATCCTTGGCGTGGTGTTCACTATCCTTAGCGTGGTGTTCACTATCCTTAGCGTGGTGTTCACAACCCTTGCCGTGGTATTCACTGCCCTTGGCGTGGTGTTCACTACCCTTAGCGTGATGTTCACTGAACTTGCCGTGGTGTTCACTACCCATGGCGTGGTGTTCACTACCCATGGCGTGGTGTTCACTACCCTTGGCGTGGTGATCACTACCCTTGGCATGTTCTTCACTACCCTTGACGTGGTGTTCACTACCCTTGCCGCCATGTTTACTACCCTTGGTGTGGTGTTCACTACCCTTAACGTGGTGTTCACTACTCTTGGCGTGGTGTTCACTACCCTTAACGTGGTGTTCACTACCCATGACGTCATGTTCACTACCCTTGGCGTGGGGTTCACTAACCTTGGCGTGGTGTTCACCACTCTTGGCGTGGTGTTCACTGCCCTTCGCGTGGTGTTCACTACCCATGGAATGGTGTTCACTACCCATGGCGTGGTGTTTACTACCCTTGGCGTGGTGTTCACTATCCTTAGCGTGGTGTTCACTATCCTTGGAGTTGTGTTTACTATCCAAGGCGTGGTATTCACTATCCTTGGCGTGGTGTTCACTATCCTTAGCGTGGTGTTCACTATCCTTAGCGTGGTGTTCACAACCCTTACCGTGGTATTCACTACCCTTGGCGTGGTGTTCACTACCCTTAGCGTGATGTTCACTGAACTTGCCGTGGTGTTCACTACCCATGGCGTGGTGTTCACTACCCATGGCGTGGTGTTCACTACCCTTCGCGTGGTGATCACTACCCTTGGCATGTTCTTCACTACCCTTGACGTGGTGTTCACTACCCTTGCCGCCATGTTTACTACCCTTGGTGTGGTGTTCACTACCCTTAACGTGGTGTTCACTACTCTTGGCGTGGTGTTCACTACCCTTAACGTGGTGTTCACTACCCATGACGTCATGTTCACTACCCTTGGCGTGGGGTTCACTAACCTTGGCGTGGTGTTCACCACTCTTGGCGTGGTGTTCACTGCCCTTCGCGTGGTGTTCACTACCCATGGCATGGTGTTCACTACCCATGGCGTGGTGTTTACTACCCTTGGCGTGGTGTTCACTATCCTTAGCGTGGTGTTCACTATCCTTGGAGTTGTGTTTACTATCCAAGGCGTGGTATTCACTATCCATGGCGTGGTGTTCACTATCCTTAGCGTGGTGTTCACTATCCTTAGCGTGGTGTTCACAACCCTTGCCGTGGTATTCACTACCCTTGACGTGGTGTTCACTACCCTTCCCGCCATGTTTACTACCCTTGGTGTGGTGTTCACTACCCTTAACGTGGTGTTCACTACTCTTGGCGTGGTGTTCACTACCCTTAACGTGGTGTTCACTACCCATGACGTCATGTTCACTACCCTTGGCGTGGGGTTCACTAACCTTGGCGTGGTGTTCACCACTCTTGGCGTGGTGTTCACTGCCCTTCGCGTGGTGTTCACTACCCATGGCATGGTGTTCACTACCCATGGCGTGGTGTTTACTACCCTTGGCATGGAGTTCACTATCCTTAGCGTGGTGTTCACTATCCTTGGAGTTGTGTTTACTATCCAAGGCGTGATATTCACTATCCTTGGCGTGGTGTTCACTATCCTTAGCGTGGTGTTCACTATCCTTAGCGTGGTGTTCACTACCCATGGCGTGGTGTTTACTACCCTTGGCGTGGTGTTCACTATCCTTAGCGTGGTGTTCACTATCCTTGAAGTTGTGTTTACTATCCAAGGCGTGGTATTCACTTTCCTTAGCGTGGTGTTCACTATCCTTAGCGTGGTGTTCACAACCCTTGCCGTGGTATTCACTACCCTTGGCGTGGTGTTCACTACCCTTAGCGTGATGTTCACTGAACTTGCCGTGGTGTTCACTACCCATGGCGTGGTGTTCACTACCCATGGCGTGGTGTTTACTACCCTTGGCGTGGTGATCACTACCCTTGGCATGTTCTTCACTACCCTTGACGTGGTGTTCACTACCCTTGCCGCCATGTTTACTACCCTTGGTGTGGTGTTCACTACCCTTGGCGTGGTGATCACTACCCTTGGCATGTTCTTCACTACCCTTGACGTGGTGTTCACTACCCTTGCCGCCATGTTTACTACCGTTGGTGTGGTGTTCACTACCCTTAACGTGGTGTTCACTACTCTTGGCGTGGTGTTCACTACCCTCAACGTGGTGTTCACTACCCATGACGTCATGTTCACTACCCTTGGCGTGGGGTTCACTAACCTTGGCGTGGTGTTCACCACTCTTGGCGTGGTGTTCACTGCCCTTCGCGTGGTGTTCACTACCCATGGCATGGTGTTCACTACCTATGGCGTGGTGTTTACTACCCTTGGCGTGGTGTTCACTATATTTAGCGTGGTGTTCACTATCCTTGGAGTTGTGTTTACTATCCAAGGCGTGGTATTCACTATCCTTGGCGTGGTGTTCACTATCCTTAGCGTGGTGTTCACTATCCTTATCGTGGTGTTCACAACCCTTGCCGTGGTATTCACTACCCTTGGCGTGGTGTTCACTACCCTTAGCGTGATGTTCACTGAACTTGCCGTGGTGTTCACTACCCATGGCGTGGTGTTCACTACCCATGGCGTGGTGTTCTTTACCCTTGGCGTGGTGATCACTACCCTTGGCATGTTCTTCACTACCCTTGACGTGGTGTTCACTACCCTTGCCGCCATGTTTACTACCCTTGGTGTGGTGTTCACTACCCTTAACGTGGTGTTCACTACTCTTGGCGTGGTGTTCACTACCCTTAACGTGGTGTTCACTACCCATGACGTCATGTTCACTACCCTTGGCGTGGGGTTCACTAACCTTGGCGTGGTGTTCACCACTCTTGGCGTGGTGTTCACTGCCCTTCGCGTGGTGTTCACTACCCATGGCATGGTGTTCACTACCCATGGCGTGGTGTTTACTACCTTTGGCGTGGTGTTCACTATCCTTAGCGTGGTGTTCACTATTCTTGGAGTTGTGTTTACTATCCAAGGCGTGGTATTCACTATCCTTGGCGTGGTGTTCACTATCCTTAGCGTGGTGTTCACTATCCTTAGCGTGGTGTTCACAACCCTTACCGGGGTATTCACTACCCTTGGCGTGGTGTTCACTACCCTTAGCGTGATGTTCACTGAACTTGCCGTGGAGTTCACTACCCATGGCGTGGTGTTCACTACCAATGGCGTGGTGTTCACTACCCTTGGCGTGGTGATCACTACCCTTGGCATGTTCTTCACTACCCTTGACGTGGTGTTCACTACTCTTGCCGCCATGTTTACTACCCTTGGTGTGGTGTTCACTACCCTTAACGTGGTGTTCACTACTCTTGGCGTGGTGTTCACTACCCTTAACGTGGTGTTCACTACCCATGACGTCATGTTCACTACCCTTGGCGTGGGGTTCACTAACCTTGGCGTGGTGTTCACCACTCTTGGCGTGGTGTTCACTGCCCTTCGCGTGGTGTTCACTACCCATGGCATGGTGTTCACTACCTATGGCGTGGTGTTTACTACCCATGGCGTGGTGTTCACTATCCTTAGCGTGGTGTTCACTATCCTTGGAGTTGTGTTTACTATCCAAGGCGTGGTATTCACTATCCATGGCGTGGTGTTCACTATCCTTAGCGTGGTGTTCACTATCCTTAGCGTGGTGTTCACAACCCTTGCCGTGGTATTCAATACCCTTGACGTGGTGTTCACTACCCTTGCCGCCATGTTTACTACCCTTGGTGTGGTGTTCACTACCCTTAACGTGGTGTTCACTACTCTTGGCGTGGTGTTCACTACCCTTAACGTGGTGTTCACTACCCATGACGTCATGTTCACTACCCTTGGCGTGGGGTTCACTCACCTTGGCGTGGTGTTCACCACTCTTGGCGTGGTGTTCACTGCCCTTCGCGTGGTGTTCACTACCCATGGTATGGTGTTCACTACCCATGGCGTGGTGTTTACTACCCTTGGCGTGGAGTTCACTATCCTTAGCGTGGTGTTCACTATCCTTGGAGTTGTGTTTACTATCCAAGGCGTGGTATTCACTATCCTTGGCGTGGTGTTCACTATCCTTAGCGTGGTGTTCACTATCCTTAGCGTGGTGTTCACAACCCCTGCCGTGGTATTCACTACCCTTAGCGTGGTGTTCACTACCCTTAGCGTGATGTTCACTGAACTTGCCGTGGTGTTCACTACCCATGGCGTGGTGTTCACTACCCATGGCGTCGTGTTCACTACCCTTGGCGTGGTGATCACTACCCTTGGCATGTTCTTCACTACCCTTGACGTGGTGTTCACTACCCTTGCCGCCATGTTTACTACCCTTGGTGTGGTGTTCACTACCCTTAACGTGGTGTTCACTACTCTTGGCATGGTGTTCACTACCCTTAACGTGGTGTTCACTACCCATGACGTCATGTTCACTACCCTTGGCGTGGGGTTCACTAACCTTGGCGTGGTGTTCACCACTCTTGGCGTGGTGTTCACTGCCCTTCGCGTGGTGTTCACTACCCATGGCGTGGTGTTTACTACCCTTGGCGTGGGGTTCACTATCCTTAGCGTGGTGTTCACTATCCTTGGAGTTGTGTTTACTATCCAAGGCGTGGTATTCACTATCCTTGGCGTGGTGTTCACTATCCTTAGCGTGGTGTTCACTATCCTTAGCGTGGTGTTCACAACCCTTGCCGTGGTATTCACTACCCTTGGCGTGGTGTTCACTACCCTTAGCGTGATGTTCACTGAACTTGCCGTGGTGTTCACTACCCATGGCGTGGTGTTCACTACCCATGGCGTGGTGTTCACTACCCTTGGCGTGGTGATCACTACCCTTGGCATGTTCTTCACTACCCTTGACGTGGTGTTCACTACCCTTGCCGCCATGTTTACTACCCTTGGTGTGGTGTTCACTACCCTTAACGTGGTGTTCACTACTCTTGGCGTGGTGTTCACTACCCTTAACGTGGTGTTCACTACCCATGACGTCATGTTCACTACCCTTGGCGTGGGGTTCACTAACCTTAGCGTGGTGTTCACCACTCTTGGCGTGGTGTTCACTGCCCTTCGCGTGGTGTTCACTACCCATGGCATGGTGTTCACTACCCATGGCGTGGTGTTTACTACCCTTGGCGTGGTGTTCACTATCCTTAGCGTGGTGTTCACTATCCTTGGAGTTGTGTTTACTATCCAAGGTGTGGTATTCACTATCCTTAGCGTGGTGTTCACTATCCTTAGCGTGGTGTTCACTATCCTTAGCGTGGTGTTCACAACCCTTGCCGTGGTATTCACTACCCTTGGCGTGGTGTTCACTACCCTTAGCGTGATGTTCACTGAACTTGCCGTGGTGTTCACTACCCATGGCGTGGTGTTCACTACCCATGGCGTGGTGTTCACTACCCTTGGCGTGGTGATCACTACCCTTGGCATGTTCTTCACTACCCTTGACGTGGTGTTCACTACCCTTGCCGCCATGTTTACTACCGTTGGTGTGGTGTTCACTACCCTTAACGTGGTGTTCACTACTCTTGGCGTGGTGTTCACTACCCTTAACGTGGTGTTCACTACCCATGACGTCATGTTCACTACCCTTGGCGTGGGGTTCACTAACCTTGGCGTGGTGTTCACCACTCTTGGCGTGGTGTTCACTGCCCTTCGCGTGGTGTTCACTACCCATGGCATGGTGTTCACTACCCATGGCGTGGTGTTTACTACCTTTGGCGTGGTGTTCACTATCCTTAGCGTGGTGTTCACTATTCTTGGAGTTGTGTTTACTATCCAAGGCGTGGTATTCACTATCCTTGGCGTGGTGTTCACTATCCTTAGCGTGGTGTTCACTATCCTTAGCGTGGTGTTCACAACCCTTGCCGTGGTATTCACTACCCTTGGCGTGGTGTTCACTACCCTTAGCGTGATGTTCACTGAACTTGCCGTGGTGTTCACTACCCATGGCGTGGTGTTCACTACCCATGGCGTGGTGTTCACTACCCTTGGCGTGGTGATCACTACCCTCGGCATGTTCTTCACTACCCTTGACGTGGTGTTCACTACCCTTGCCGCCATGTTTACTACCCTTGGTGTGGTGTTCATTACCCTTAACGTGGTGTTCACTACTCTTGGCGTGGTGTTCACTACCCTTAACGTGGTGTTCACTACCTATGACGTCATGTTCACTACCCTTGGCGTGGGGTTCACTAACCTTGGCGTGGTGTTCACCACTCTTGGCGTGGTGTTCACTGCCCTTCGCGTGGTGTTCACTACCCATGGCATGGTGTTCACTACCCATGGCGTGGTGTTTACTACCCTTGGCGTGGTGTTCACTATCCTTAGCGTGGTGTTCACTATCCTTGTAGTTGTGTTTACTATCCAAGGCGTGGTATTCACTATCCTTGGCGTGGTGTTCACTATCCTTAGCGTGGTGTTCACTATCCTTAGCGTGGTGTTCACAACCCTTGCCGTGGTATTCACTACCCTTGGCGTGGTGTTCACTACCCTTAGCGTGATGTTCACTGAACTTGCCGTGGTGTTCACTACCCATTGCGTGGTGTTCACTACCCATGGCGTGGTGTTCACTACCCTTAGCGTGGTGATCACTACCCTTGGCATGTTCTTCACTACCCTTGACGTGG
The DNA here is from genome assembly GCF_040958095.1 of Procambarus clarkii. Classification (NCBI taxonomy): domain Eukaryota; kingdom Metazoa; phylum Arthropoda; class Malacostraca; order Decapoda; family Cambaridae; genus Procambarus; species Procambarus clarkii. The sequence goes on from NC_091169.1 coordinate 8,150,055, forward strand.
TGTTCACTACCCTTGGCGCCATGTTTACTACCCTTAGTGTGGTGTTCACTACCCTTAACGTGGTGTTCACTACTCTTGGCGTGGTGTTCACTACCCTTAACGTGGTGTTCACTACCCATGACGTCATGTTCACTACCCATGGCGTGGGGTTCACTAACCTTGGCGTGGTGTTCACCACTCTTGGCGTGGTGTTCACTGCCCTTCGCGTGGTGTTCACTACCCATGGCATGGTGTTCACTACCCATGGCGTGGTGTTTACTACCTTTGGCGTGGTGTTCACTATCCTTAGCGTGGTGTTCACTATTCTTGGAGTTGTGTTTACTATCCAAGGCGTGGTATTCACTATCCTTGGCGTGGTGTTCACTATCCTTAGCGTGGTGTTCACTATCCTTAGCGTGGTGTTCACAACCCTTACCGGGGTATTCACTACCCTTGGCGTGGTGTTCACTACCCTTAGCGTGATGTTCACTGAACTTGCCGTGGAGTTCACTACCCATGGCGTGGTGTTCACTACCAATGGCGTGGTGTTCACTACCCTTGGCGTGGTGATCACTACCCTTGGCATGTTCTTCACTACCCTTGACGTGGTGTTCACTACTCTTGCCGCCATGTTTACTACCCTTGGTGTGGTGTTCACTACCCTTAACGTGGTGTTCACTACTCTTGGCGTGGTGTTCACTACCCTTAACGTGGTGTTCACTACCCATGACGTCATGTTCACTACCCTTGGCGTGGGGTTCACTAACCTTGGCGTGGTGTTCACCACTCTTGGCGTGGTGTTCACTGCCCTTCGCGTGGTGTTCACTACCCATGGCATGGTGTTCACTACCTATGGCGTGGTGTTTACTACCCATGGCGTGGTGTTCACTATCCTTAGCGTGGTGTTCACTATCCTTGGAGTTGTGTTTACTATCCAAGGCGTGGTATTCACTATCCATGGCGTGGTGTTCACTATCCTTAGCGTGGTGTTCACTATCCTTAGCGTGGTGTTCACAACCCTTGCCGTGGTATTCAATACCCTTGACGTGGTGTTCACTACCCTTGCCGCCATGTTTACTACCCTTGGTGTGGTGTTCACTACCCTTAACGTGGTGTTCACTACTCTTGGCGTGGTGTTCACTACCCTTAACGTGGTGTTCACTACCCATGACGTCATGTTCACTACCCTTGGCGTGGGGTTCACTCACCTTGGCGTGGTGTTCACCACTCTTGGCGTGGTGTTCACTGCCCTTCGCGTGGTGTTCACTACCCATGGTATGGTGTTCACTACCCATGGCGTGGTGTTTACTACCCTTGGCGTGGAGTTCACTATCCTTAGCGTGGTGTTCACTATCCTTGGAGTTGTGTTTACTATCCAAGGCGTGGTATTCACTATCCTTGGCGTGGTGTTCACTATCCTTAGCGTGGTGTTCACTATCCTTAGCGTGGTGTTCACAACCCTTGCCGTGGTATTCACTACCCTTGGCGTGGTGTTCACTACCCTTAGCGTGATGTTCACTGAACTTGCCGTGGTGTTCACTACCCATGGCGTGGTGTTCACTACCCATGGCGTGGTGTTCACTACCCTTGGCGTGGTGATCACTACCCTTGGCATGTTCTTCACTACCCTTGACGTGGTGTTCACTACCCTTGCCGCCATGTTTACTACCCTTGGTGTGGTGTTCACTACCCTTAACGTGGTGTTCACTACTCTTGGCGTGGTGTTCACTACCCTTAACGTGGTGTTCACTACCCATGACGTCATGTTCACTACCCTTGGCGTGGGGTTCACTAACCTTAGCGTGGTGTTCACCACTCTTGGCGTGGTGTTCACTGCCCTTCGCGTGGTGTTCACTACCCATGGCATGGTGTTCACTACCCATGGCGTGGTGTTTACTACCCTTGGCGTGGTGTTCACTATCCTTAGCGTGGTGTTCACTATCCTTGGAGTTGTGTTTACTATCCAAGGTGTGGTATTCACTATCCTTAGCGTGGTGTTCACTATCCTTAGCGTGGTGTTCACAATCCTTAGCGTGGTGTTCACAACCCTTGCCGTGGTATTCACTACCCTTGGCGTGGTGTTCACTACCCTTAGCGTGATGTTCACTGAACTTGCCGTGGTGTTCACTACCCATGGCGTGGTGTTCACTACCCATGGCGTGGTGTTCACTACCCTTGGCGTGGTGATCACTACCCTTGGCATGTTCTTCACTACCCTTGACGTGGTGTTCACTACCCTTGCCGCCATGTTTACTACCGTTGGTGTGGTGTTCACTACCCTTAACGTGGTGTTCACTACTCTTGGCGTGGTGTTCACTACCCTTAACGTGGTGTTCACTACCCATGACGTCATGTTCACTACCCTTGGCGTGGGGTTCACTAACCTTGGCGTGGTGTTCACCACTCTTGGCGTGGTGTTCACTGCCCTTCGCGTGGTGTTCACTACCCATGGCATGGTGTTCACTACCCATGGCGTGGTGTTTACTACCTTTGGCGTGGTGTTCACTATCCTTAGCGTGGTGTTCACTATTCTTGGAGTTGTGTTTACTATCCAAGGCGTGGTATTCACTATCCTTGGCGTGGTGTTCACTATCCTTAGCGTGGTGTTCACTATCCTTAGCGTGGTGTTCACAACCCTTGCCGTGGTATTCACTACCCTTGGCGTGGTGTTCACTACCCTTAGCGTGATGTTCACTGAACTTGCCGTGGTGTTCACTACCCATGGCGTGGTGTTCACTACCCATGGCGTGGTGTTCACTACCCTTGGCGTGGTGATCACTACCCTCGGCATGTTCTTCACTACCCTTGACGTGGTGTTCACTACCCTTGCCGCCATGTTTACTACCCTTGGTGTGGTGTTCATTACCCTTAACGTGGTGTTCACTACTCTTGGCGTGGTGTTCACTACCCTTAACGTGGTGTTCACTACCTATGACGTCATGTTCACTACCCTTGGCGTGGGGTTCACTAACCTTGGCGTGGTGTTCACCACTCTTGGCGTGGTGTTCACTGCCCTTCGCGTGGTGTTCACTACCCATGGCATGGTGTTCACTACCCATGGCGTGGTGTTTACTACCCTTGGCGTGGTGTTCACTATCCTTAGCGTGGTGTTCACTATCCTTGTAGTTGTGTTTACTATCCAAGGCGTGGTATTCACTATCCTTGGCGTGGTGTTCACTATCCTTAGCGTGGTGTTCACTATCCTTAGCGTGGTGTTCACAACCCTTGCCGTGGTATTCACTACCCTTGGCGTGGTGTTCACTACCCTTAGCGTGATGTTCACTGAACTTGCCGTGGTGTTCACTACCCATTGCGTGGTGTTCACTACCCATGGCGTGGTGTTCACTACCCTTGGCGTGGTGATCACTACCCTTGGCATGTTCTTCACTACCCTTGACGTGGTGTTCACTACCCTTGGCGCCATGTTTACTACCCTTAGTGTGGTGTTCACTACCCTTAACGTGGTGTTCACTACTCTTGGCGTGGTGTTCACTACCCTTAACGTGGTGTTCACTACCCATGACGTCATGTTCACTACCCATGGCGTGGGGTTCACTAACCTTGGCGTGGTGTTCACCACTCTTGGCGTGGTGTTCACTGCCCTTCGCGTGGTGTTCACTACCCATGGCATGGTGTTCACTACCCATGGCGTGGTGTTTACTACCCTTGGCGTGGTGTTCACTATCCTTAGCGTGGTGTTCACTATCCTTGGAGTTGTGTTTACTATCCAAGGCGTGGTATTCACTATCCTTGGCGTGGTGTTCACTATCCTTAGCGTGGTGTTCACTATCCTTAGCGTGGTGTTCACAACCCTTGCCGTGGTATTCACTGCCCTTGGCGTGGTGTTCACTACCCTTAGCGTGATGTTCACTGAACTTGCCGTGGTGTTCACTACCCATGGCGTGGTGTTCACTACCCATGGCGTGGTGTTCACTACCCTTGGCGTGGTGATCACTACCCTTGGCATGTTCTTCACTACCCTTGACGTGGTGTTCACTACCCTTGCCGCCATGTTTACTACCCTTGGTGTGGTGTTCACTACCCTTAACGTGGTGTTCACTACTCTTGGCGTGGTGTTCACTACCCTTAACGTGGTGTTCACTACCCATGACGTCATGTTCACTACCCTTGGCGTGGGGTTCACTAACCTTGGCGTGGTGTTCACCACTCTTGGCGTGGTGTTCACTGCCCTTCGCGTGGTGTTCACTACCCATGGAATGGTGTTCACTACCCATGGCGTGGTGTTTACTACCCTTGGCGTGGTGTTCACTATCCTTAGCGTGGTGTTCACTATCCTTGGAGTTGTGTTTACTATCCAAGGCGTGGTATTCACTATCCTTGGCGTGGTGTTCACTATCCTTAGCGTGGTGTTCACTATCCTTAGCGTGGTGTTCACAACCCTTACCGTGGTATTCACTACCCTTGGCGTGGTGTTCACTACCCTTAGCGTGATGTTCACTGAACTTGCCGTGGTGTTCACTACCCATGGCGTGGTGTTCACTACCCATGGCGTGGTGTTCACTACCCTTCGCGTGGTGATCACTACCCTTGGCATGTTCTTCACTACCCTTGACGTGGTGTTCACTACCCTTGCCGCCATGTTTACTACCCTTGGTGTGGTGTTCACTACCCTTAACGTGGTGTTCACTACTCTTGGCGTGGTGTTCACTACCCTTAACGTGGTGTTCACTACCCATGACGTCATGTTCACTACCCTTGGCGTGGGGTTCACTAACCTTGGCGTGGTGTTCACCACTCTTAACGTGGTGTTCACTGCCCTTCGCGTGGTGTTCACTACCCATGGCATGGTGTTCACTACCCATGGCGTGGTGTTTACTACCCTTGGCGTGGTGTTCACTATCCTTAGCGTGGTGTTCACTATCCTTGGAGTTGTGTTTACTATCCAAGGCGTGGTATTCACTATCCATGGCGTGGTGTTCACTATCCTTAGCGTGGTGTTCACTATCCTTAGCGTGGTGTTCACAACCCTTGCCGTGGTATTCACTACCCTTGACGTGGTGTTCACTACCCTTGCCGCCATGTTTACTACCCTTGGTGTGGTGTTCACTACACTTAACGTGGTGTTCACTACTCTTGGCGTGGTGTTCACTACCCTTAACGTGGTGTTCACTACCCATGACGTCATGTTCACTACCCTTGGCGTGGGGTTCACTAACCTTGGCGTGGTGTTCACCACTCTTGGCGTGGTGTTCACTGCCCTTCGCGTGGTGTTCACTACCCATGGCATGGTGTTCACTACCCATGGCGTGGTGTTTACTACCCTTGGCATGGAGTTCACTATCCTTAGCGTGGTGTTCACTATCCTTGGAGTTGTGTTTACTATCCAAGGCGTGATATTCACTATCCTTGGCGTGGTGTTCACTCTCCTTAGCGTGGTGTTCACTATCCTTAGCGTGGTGTTCACTACCCATGGCGTGGTGTTTACTACCCTTGGCGTGGTGTTCACTATCCTTAGCGTGGTGTTCACTATCCTTGAAGTTGTGTTTACTATCCAAGGCGTGGTATTCACTATCCTTGGCGTGGTGTTCACTTTCCTTAGCGTGGTGTTCACTATCCTTAGCGTGGTGTTCACAACCCTTGCCGTGGTATTCACTACCCTTGGCGTGGTGTTCACTACCCTTAGCGTGATGTTCACTGAACTTGCCGTGGTGTTCACTACCCATGGCGTGGTGTTCACTACCCATGGCGTGGTGTTTACTACCCTTGGCGTGGTGATCACTACCCTTGGCATGTTCTTCACTACCCTTGACGTGGTGTTCACTACCCTTGCCGCCATGTTTACTACCCTTGGTGTGGTGTTCACTACCCTTAACGTGGTGTTCACTACTCTTGGCGTGGTGTTCACTACCCTTAACGTGGTGTTCACTACCCATGACGTCATGATCACTACCCTTGGCGTGGGGTTCACTAACCTTAGCGTGGTGTTCACCACTCTTGGCGTGGTGTTCACTGCCCTTCGCGTGGTGTTCAGTAACCATGGCATGGTGTTCACTACCCATGGCGTGGTGTTTACTGCCCTTGGCGTGGTGTTCACTATCCTTAGCGTGGTGTTCACTATCCTTGGAGTTGTGTTTACTATCCAAGGCGTGGTATTCACTATCCTTAGCGTGGTGTTCACTATCCTTACCGTGGTGTTCACTATCCTTAGCGTGGTGTTCACAACCCTTGCCGTGGTATTCACTACCCTTGGCGTGGTGTTCACTACCCTTAGCGTGATGTTCACTGAACTTGCCGTGGTGTTCACTACCCATGGCGTGGTGTTCACTACCCATGGCGTGGTGTTCACTACCCTTGGCGTGGTGATCACTACCCTTGGCATGTTCTTCACTACCCTTGACGTGGTGTTCACTACCCTTGCCGCCATGTTTACTACCGTTGGTGTGGTGTTCACTACCCTTAACGTGGTGTTCACTACTCTTGGCGTGGTGTTCACTACCCTTAACAAGGTGTTCACTACCCATGACGTCATGTTCACTACCCTTGGCGTGGGGTTCACTAACCTTGGCGTGGTTTTCACCACTCTTGGCGTGGTGTTCACTGCGCTTCGCGTGGTGTTCACTACCCATGGCATGGTGTTCACTACCCATGGCGTGGTGTTTACTGCCTTTGGCGTGGTGTTCACTATCCTTAGCGTGGTGTTCACTATCCTTGGAGTTGTGTTTACTATCCAAGGCGTGGTATTCACTATCCTTGGCGTGGTGTTCACTATCCTTAGCGTGGTGTTCACTATCCTTAGCGTGGTGTTCACAACCCTTGCCGTGGTATTCACTACCCTTGGCGTGGTGTTCACTACCCTTAGCGTGATGTTCACTGAACTTGCCGTGGTGTTCACTACCCATGGCGTGGTGTTCACTACCCATGGCGTGGTGTTCACTACCCTTGGCGTGGTGATCACTACCCTTGGCATGTTCTTCACTACCCTAGACGTGGTGTTCACTACCCTTGCCGCCATGTTTACTACCCTTGGTGTGGTGTTCACTACCCTTAACGTGGTGTTCACTACTCTTGGCGTGGTGTTCACTACCCTTAACGTGGTGTTTACTACCCATGACGTCATGTTCACTACCCTTGGCGTGGGGTTCACTAACCTTGGCGTGGTGTTCACCACTCTTGGCGTGGTGTTCACCACTCTTGGCGTGGTGTTCACTACCCATGGCATGGTGTTCACTACCCATGGCGTGGTGTTTACTACCCTTGGCGTGGTGTTCACTATCCTCAGTGTGGTGTTCACTATCCTTGGAGTTGTGTTTACTATCCAAGGCGTGGTATTCACTATCCTTGGCGTGGTGTTTACTATCCTTAGCGTGGTGTTCACTATCCTTAGCGTGGTGTTCACAACCCTTGCCGTGGTATTCACTACCCTTGGCGTGGTGTTCACTACCCTTAGCGTGATGTTCACTGAACTTGCCGTGGTGTTCACTACCTATGGCGTGGTGTTCACTACCCATGGCGTGGTGTTCACTACCCTTGGCGTGGTGATCACTACCCTCGGCATGTTCTTCACTACCCTTGACGTGGTGTTCACTACCTTTGCCGCCATGTTTACTACCCTTGGTGTGGTGTTCACTACCCTTAACGTGGTGTTCACTACTCTTGGCGTGGTGTTCACTACCCTTAACGTGGTGTTCACTACCCATGACGTCATGTTCACTACCCTTGGCGTGGGGTTCACTAACCTTGGCGTGGTGTTCACCACTCTTGGCGTGGTGTTCACTGCCCTTCGCGTGGTGTTCACTACCCATGGCATGGTGTTCACTACCCATGGCGTGGTGTTTACTACCCTCTGCATGGAGTTCACTATCTTTAGCGTGGTGTTCACTATCCTTGGAGTTGTGTTTACTATCCAAGGCGTGATATTCACTATCCTTGGCGTGGTGTTCACTATCCTTAGCGTGGTGTTCACTATCCTTAGCGTGGTGTTCACTACCCATGGCGTGGTGTTTACTACCCTTGGCGTGGTGTTCACTATCCTTAGCGTGGTGTTCACTATCCTTGAAGTTGTGTTTACTATCCAAGGCGTGGTATTCACTATCCTTGGCGTGGTGTTCACTTTCCTTAGCGTGGTGTTCACTATCCTTAGCGTGGTGTTCACAACCCTTGCCGTGGTATTCACTACCCTTGGCGTGGTGTTCACTACCCTTAGCGTGATGTTCACTGAACTTGCCGTGGTGTTCACTACCCATGGCGTGGTGTTCACTACCCATGGCGTGGTGTTTACTACCCTTGGCGTGGTGATCACTACCCTTGGCATGTTCTTCACTACCCTTGACGTGGTGTTCACTACCCTTGCCGCCATGTTTACTACCCTTGGTGTGGTGTTCACAACCCTTAACGTGGTGTTCACTACTCTTGGCGTGGTGTTCACTACCCTTAACGTGGTGTTCACTACCCATGACGTCATGTTCACTACCCTTGGCGTGGGGTTCACTAACCTTAGCGTGGTGTTCACCACTCTTGGCGTGGTGTTCACTGCCCTTCGCGTGGTGTTCAGTAACCATGGCATGGTGTTCACTACCCATGGCGTGGTGTTTACTGCCCTTGGCGTGGTGTTCACTATCCTTAGCGTGGTGTTCACTATCCTTGGAGTTGTGTTTACTATCCAAGGCGTGGTATTCACTATCCTTAGCGTGGTGTTCACTATCCTTAGCGTGGTGTTCACTATCCTTAGCGTGGTGTTCACAACCCTTGCCGTGGTATTCACTACCCTTGGCGTGGTGTTCACTACCCTTAGCGTGATGTTCACTGAACTTGCCGTGGTGTTCACTACCCATGGCGTGGTGTTCACTACCCATGGCGTGGTGTTCACTACCCTTGGCGTGGTGATCACTACCCTTGGCATGTTCTTCACTACCCTTGACGTGGTGTTCACTACCCTTGCCGCCATGTTTACTACCGTTGGTGTGGTGTTCACTACCCTTAACGTGGTGTTCACTACTCTTGGCGTGGTGTTCACTACCCTTAACAAGGTGTTCACTACCCATGACGTCATGTTCACTACCCTTGGCGTGGGGTTCACTAACCTTGGCGTGGTTTTCACCACTCTTGGCGTGGTGTTCACTGCGCTTCGCGTGGTGTTCACTACCCATGGCATGGTGTTCACTACCCATGGCGTGGTGTTTACTGCCTTTGGCGTGGTGTTCACTATCCTTAGCGTGGTGTTCACTATCCTTGGAGTTGTGTTTACTATCCAAGGCGTGGTATTCACTATCCTTGGCGTGGTGTTCACTATCCTTAGCGTGGTGTTCACTATCCTTAGCGTGGTGTTCACAACCCTTGCCGTGGTATTCACTACCCTTGGCGTGGTGTTCACTACCCTTAGCGTGATGTTCACTGAACTTGCCGTGGTGTTCACTACCCATGGCGTGGTGTTCACTACCCATGGCGTGGTGTTCACTACCCTTGGCGTGGTGATCACTACCCTTGGCATGTTCTTCACTACCCTAGACGTGGTGTTCACTACCCTTGCCGCCATGTTTACTACCCTTGGTGTGGTGTTCACTACCCTTAACGTGGTGTTCACTACTCTTGGCGTGGTGTTCACTACCCTTAACGTGGTGTTTACTACCCATGACGTCATGTTCACTACCCTTGGCGTGGGGTTCACTAACCTTGGCGTGGTGTTCACCACTCTTGGCGTGGTGTTCACCACTCTTGGCGTGGTGTTCACTACCCATGGCATGGTGTTCACTACCCATGGCGTGGTGTTTACTACCCTTGGCGTGGTGTTCACTATCCTCAGCGTGGTGTTCACTATCCTTGGAGTTGTGTTTACTATCCAAGGCGTGGTATTCACTATCCTTGGCGTGGTGTTTACTATCCTTAGCGTGGTGTTCACTATCCTTAGCGTGGTGTTCACAACCCTTGCCGTGGTATTCACTACCCTTGGCGTGGTGTTCACTACCCTTAGCGTGATGTTCACTGAACTTGCCGTGGTGTTCACTACCCATGGCGTGGTGTTCACTACCCATGGCGTGGTGTTCACTACCCTTGGCGTGGTGATCACTACCCTCGGCATGTTCTTCACTACCCTTGACGTGGTGTTCACTACCTTTGCCGCCATGTTTACTACCCTTGGTGTGGTGTTCACTACCCTTAACGTGGTGTTCACTACTCTTGGCGTGGTGTTCACTACCCTTAACGTGGTGTTCACTACCCATGACGTCATGTTCACTACCCTTGGCGTGGGGTTCACTAACCCTGGCGTGGTGTTCACCACTCTTGGCGTGGTGTTCACTGCCCTTCGCGTGGTGTTCACAGTAGTAGGGAGTACAGCTCACAGACGAATTTTTGTTTTTTCTGGAAATTCGTCTGTGAGATGTACAGTCCACAGACGAATTTTTGTTTTTCTGGAAATTCGTCTGTGAGATGTACAGTCCACAGACGAATTTTTGTTTTTTCTGGAAATTCGTGTGTAGCGTGTCGGGGTTTTCAGGTGAATTTGGGGACTCACAGATTTGGAATTAAGGATTTCTTATGATTGAGTAATTTCCGAGATTTTAGAAGTATGGAATTCTTATGAGAAAAATAATTTCCGAGACTTAGAAGTTTGTTAAGGTCTTATGGGAGAAATAGCAATCTGTCGCCTCACCTGTGTTTACTTTAGACGTCAGCCAGACGCGGCCTTCAGGTCACCTCGGTAATCGTATCTTATCTTCTCCATAATAATATCTGGACCGTCCCTCTCTCTCTCTCTCTCTCTCCTCCTATTTCCTTACAGCTATTTTCAGAGTTTCAAATAATCATAGAAGTTTATTTATATGTTTATGACCGAATTTGTAAAAGGACCATTTTCAGAGAATATTGTCTTAGATGTTTTGTTAAGGAAAACAGACAACTTATCCATAACATTTAGTTTTATATCCATTTACGGCTATTTCACCTGTAAAGACCAAAATTAGTCAGAGACAGTTTTAAGCTCATATTTCATCAGAGTCCAATTATCAACAGAAATTCGCCAGAGTCTACTTTGAGAGCAAAATTAGTCAGAGACAGTTTTAAGCTCAAATTTCATCAGAGTCCAATTATCAACAGAAATTCGCCAGAGTCTACTTTGAGAGCAAAATTAGTCAGAGACAGTTTTAAGCTCATATTTCATCAGAGTCCTGTAATCCGTGAAAATTCATCAGAGTCCAGTTCTTGATCGAAATTCATCAGAGTCCAGTTTTCTAGCAAAATTCGTCAGAGTCTACTTTGAGAGAAAAATTAGTCAGAGACAGTTTTAAGCTCAAATTTCATCAGAGTCCAGTTCATGATCGAAATTAATCAGAGTCCAATTAAAGACCCAAATTTGACAGAGACCACATTTTCGCTACTAGCAGTCCAATCCCCCTGAAATTTTAAACAGTCATATTTCAGACGTAGTAAATAAGATCAAGTCAGTTACCGAGCTCCAGCTCTTGTCCCCCTGTGTTTGTATATTTTCTCTATATTCAGCTGTATTCTTCACATTTTTCCATGTTTTCTGTGTTCATTCCATGTTCTATAAATGTTCACAGCATGCTCAGTTCAAATTTTTTTCTGTCGTTTTCCCCGTATGTTCACTATGTTCTTTGTCATATTTTCATGTGCATCATATGTTCTCTGTATAACTTTTATACTCAATATTCATGTTCTCAATGTTCTTAGCTTGTTCTTCACATGTTCAGTGTTCATTCTTTGTATTCCCTATGTTCCTTATCATGTTTTCATATTCTCTATAAGTTCATATTCCCTGCATGTTCACTCTATTCATCAACTTTTTCTTACATGTTTTCTGTGTTCACCGTATGTTCACTGTGTTCATTCCCCTACTTAACCTCAATTTTTTTATGTTCTTTGTTTCTTCCATTCACTAACTAGTTCTTTGTCAAATAATATTATACTGCATTACAGTTCCCTCAACAATTTTAGTCACCAAGTTTTTATTTGCAAAACTATGTCAAAGTAATTCTCGTAGTCAGCTTAATAGTTCTACCAACCCCGTTCTTAAACAAATCTACACTTTATTCAGTTCCAAATTTACAAAGACAAACCTTTCTCGTAACTTCTTAACTAAAAATCTTTTCGCCAATCAACTAAAACATAGTCACTTTCGTCATTTTTCAACTAAACTTATCCATAGTCAACAGAAAATAACCGTGTTCATCATGTTTCATTGTCATTTCTTATCTAAAAATTATCCACCAATCATCAGAAAAGTCATGTTCATCATGTTTTGTCTTTTGCTCAACTAAAAGTATTCATCGGTCAACTAAAAATAGTTACTTCATCATGTTTCCTTGTCATTTCTTAACTGAAATATCACTTCTCTCATCTGAAAATAGTCAAGATAGGTAAAGTTATGTTATGCAGGTTAAGTTAGGTAAGTAACATTGGGTGGAGAGGATAGGTTACATAGGTTTGAACAGTGTAGTTCAGAGAACAGTTTAGGGTAAAGCGAGAAAGGAAATATATTTTAACAAGTGCAGGTTTGGTATGAAAAGCTGAACTAGTTACATTTGGAGAGAAAATTTTATGACTGAAGATGTCTTAAAGAATAACATAATGGAAGAAGGAGAGTTTCTTTGATGAATGAAGGTGTCTTAGAGAACAACTTTTTGGAGAACGAAGATGAATTAGAGATCGCTTTGATGACTCTGAGAATAACTCTGGTCAACAAATATGGATTGGAAAGTTTCTCTAATGAACGAAGGTGAGTTAAAGATTAACTTTTATGATTTACAGAACATCTTTGATGTCGTAGATAACAACATTGATGCCTTAGAGAACAACTTTTGATGACTCTGAGAATAACTTTGATGAGTTTGAGAATGACTTCTGAGAACATGAGTAGTATTTTGTTAGCTCAGAGAATAACTTTTTGATGACATAGAGAATAACTTTGATGACTCTGAGAATAACTTTGCTGTCTTAGAGAATAACTTTCAGGGCTTAGAGAATGTCTTTGATGAATGGAAGGTTACTTACTTAGAGAATAACATATCATGACTGAGAATAACTTTTGATAGCTCTTAGAATAACTTTGATGTCTTAGAGAATAACTTTAGATGTCTCTGAGAATAACTTTTATGAACGAAGATGTCTGAGATTAACTTTGACGTCTCTTGGAATAACTTTTGTGGACATGAGAATATCTTTGGATAACTCTGAGATTAACTTTGATGTCTTTGAAACAACTTTGATGAACGAGAGTGAGTTAGAGATTACCTTTGTTAACTCTGAGATCAACTTTGATGAACAAAAGTGAGTTAGAGTGAGTCATTTGATAACTCTAAGATTAACTTTAGATGTCTCTGAGACAAACTTTTATAACATAGAAATTAACTTTAATGACCAAAAGTGAGTTAGAGAATACCTTTTGATGACTCCGAGAATAACTTTGATGAACAAAGATGTTTTGGAAAGTTTCTCTGAAGAACGAAGGTGACTCTGAGAATAACTTTTATGTCTTAGAGAAGAACATTGATGGTTTAGAGAGAATATCTTTGATGAAAAATGATGTCTTAGATTAACTTTGATGACTCTGTGAATAACTTTGATGACTTTGAGAACAAGTTTGATAGCTCTGAGAAAGACTTTGTTGTCTTAGAGAATAACTTTGAGGACTTAGCGAATTAATAATATGTTGAACGAAAGTGAGTTAGAGATTACCTTTGTTAACTCTGAGATTAACTTTGATGAACGAGAAAATACTTTTTGATGGCATCGAGAACAAGTTTGATAGCTCTGAGAATAACTTTTATGCCTCTGAGATTAACTCTAATGAACGAAGATGTCTTAGAAAGATTCTCTGATGAACGAAAGGTTACTTAGAGAATAGCATTTTGATGACTGAGATTAACTTTTTGATGACTGAGAAAAACTTTTATGCCTCTGATATTAATTTTAATGAACGAAGATGTCTTAGAAAGTTTCTCTGATGAATGAAAGGCTACTTAGAGAATAGCATTTTGATGACTGAGATTAACTTTTTGATGACTCTGAGAATAACTTTGAGGATGCGAGTAAATTTTTGAGTGTTTGAGAGTGTCTTTTGATATCTCGAAGAGTGCCCTTGAAGTCTTAAAGGATGTCTTTGATGTCTCGAAGGATGTCTTAGAGTGTAACTTTGGTGTCTTTGAGCAAGTCCTTGATGTATTGAAGAGTGTCTTTGATTTCTCGAAGAGTAACTTTGGTGTTACGGAGAGCACCTTTGACTATTTTTTCTTACTTAGCGACATATAATTTTAGTTACGAAAGTGTTGAAAAAGTTACATTTGACTCTTTTAGTTGAGGAAAGACAAGAAAAAAATATGACGACAGTGACTATTTTAGGGCTCCACAAAGTATAAATGTCAGTTAAATTAAGAACGACGATGATAGATATCTTTGACTATATTTTCTTACTTGACGATGGATAAAGTTAGTTATGAACAGTGCTGAAAAGATTCCTTTGACAATTTTTAGCTAAGCGAAAGGTTGTTTTAGTTAAGAACGGTGTTGAATGAGATTAATCCTGACTATTTTCAGATGAGAGAAGTGATATTTCAGTTAAGAAATGACAAGGAAACATGATGAAGTAACTATTTTTAGTTGACCGATGAATACTTTTAGTTGAGCAAAAGACAAAACATGATGAACATGACTTTTCTGATGATTGGTGGATAATTTTTAGATAAGAAATGACAATGAAACATGATGAACACGGTTATTTTCTGTTGACTATGGATAAGTTTAGTTGAAAAATGACGAAAGTGACTATGTTTTAGTTGATTGGCGAAAAGATTTTTAGTTAAGAAGTTACGAGAAAGGTTTGTCTTTGTAAATTTGGAACTGAATAAAGTGTAGATTTGTTTAAGAATGGGGTTGGTAGAACTATTAAGCTGACTACGAGAATTACTTTGACATAGTTTTGCAAATAAAAACTTGGTGACTAAAATTGTTGAGGGAACTGTAATGCAGTATAATATTATTTGACAAAGAACTAGTTAGTGAATGGAAGAAACAAAGAACATAAAAAAAATTGAGGTTAAGTAGGGGAATGAACACAGTGAACATACGGTGAACACAGAAAACATGTAAGAAAAAGTTGATGAATAGAGTGAACATGCAGGGAATATGAACTTATAGAGAATATGAAAACATGATAAGGAACATAGGGAATACAAAGAATGAACACTGAACATGTGAAGAACAAGCTAAGAACATTGAGAACATGAATATTGAGTATAAAAGTTATACAGAGAACATATGATGCACATGAAAATATGACAAAGAACATAGTGAACATACGGGGAAAACGGCAGAAAAAAATTTGAACTGAGCATGCTGTGAACATTTATAGAACATGGAATGAACACAGAAAACATGGAAAAATGTGAAGAATACAGCTGAATATAGAGAAAATATACAAATACAGGGGGACAAGAGCTGGAGCTCGGTAACTGACTTGATCTTATTTACTACGTCTGAAATATGACTGTTTAAAATTTCAGGGGGATTGGACTGCTAGTAGCGAAAATGTGGTCTCTGTCAAATCTGGGTCTTTAATTGGACTCTGATTAATTTCGATCATGAACTGGACTCTGATGAAATTTGAGCTTAAAACTGTCTCTGACTAATTTTGCTCTCAAAGTAGACTCTGGCGAATTTCTGTTGATAATTGGACTCTGATGAAATATGAGCTTAAAACTGTCTCTGAATAATTTTGGTCTTTACAGGTGAAATAGCCGTAAATGGATATAAAACTAAATGTTATGGATAAGTTGTCTGTTTTCCTTAACAAAACATCTAAGACAATATTATCTGAAAATGGTCCTTTTACAAATTCGGTCGTAAACATATAAATAAACTTCTATGATTATTTGAAACTCTGAAAATAGCTGTAAGGAAATAGGAGGAGAGAGAGAGAGAGAGAGAGGGACGGTCCAGATATTATTATGGAGAAGATAAGATACGATTACCGAGGTGACCTGAAGGCCGCGTCTGGCTGACGTCTAAAGTAAACACAGGTGAGGCGACAGATTGCTATTTCTCCCATAAGACCTTAACAAACTTCTAAGTCTCGGATATTATTTTTCTCATAAGAATTCCATACTTCTAAAATCTCGGAAATTACTCAATCATAAGAAATCCTTAATCCCAAATCTGTGAGTCCCCAAATTCACCTGAAAACCCCGACACGCTACACACGAATTTCCAGAAAAAACAAAAATTCGTCTGTGGACTGTACATCTCACAGACGAATTTCCAGAAAAACAAAAATTTGTCTGTGGACTGTACATCTCACAGACGAATTTCCAGAAAAAACAAAAATTCGTCTGTGAGCTGTACTCCCTACTACTGTTCACTACCAATGGCATGGTGTTCACTACCCATGGCGTGGTGTTTACTACCCTTGGCGTGGTGTTCACTATCCTTAGCGTGGTGTTCACTATCCTTGGAGTTGTGTTTACTATCCAAGGCGTGGTATTCACTATCCTTGGCGTGGTGTTCACTATCCTTAGCGTGATGTTCACTATCCTTAGCGTGGTGTTCACAACCCTTGCCGTGGTATTCACTACCCTTGGCGTGGTGTTCACTACCCTTAGCGTGATGTTCACTGAACTTGCCGTGGTGTTCACTACCCATGGCGTGGTGTTCACTACCCATGGCGTGGTGTTCACTACCCTTGGCGTGGTGATCACTACCCTTGGCATGTTCTTCACTACCCTTGACGTGGTGTTCACTACCCTTGCCGCCATGTTTACTACCCTTGGTGTGGTGTTCACTACCCTTAACGTGGTGTTCACTACTCTTGGCGTGGTGTTCACTACCCTTAACGTGGTGTTCACTACCCATGACGTCATGTTCACTACCCTTGGCGTGGGGTTCACTAACCTTGGCGTGGTATTCACCACTCTTGGCGTGGTGTTCACTGCCCTTCGCGTGGTGTTCACTACCGATGGCATGGTGTTCACTACCCATGGCGTGGTGTTTACTACCCTTGGCGTGGTGTTCACTATCCTTAGCGTGGTGTTCACTATCCTTGGAGTTGTGTTTACTATCCAAGGCGTGGTATTCACTATCCTTGGCGTGGTGTTCACTATCCTTAGCGTGGTGTTCACTATCCTTAGCGTGGTGTTCACAACCCTTGCCGTGGTATTCACTACCCTTGGCGTGGTGTTCACTACCCTTAGCGTGATGTTCACTGAACTTGCCGTGGTGTTCACTACCCATGGCGTGGTGTTCACTACCCATGGCGTGGTGTTCACTACCCTTGGCGTGGTGATCACTACCCTTGGCATGTTCTTCACTACCCTTGACGTGCTGTTCACTACCCTTGCCGCCATGTTTACTACCCATGGTGTGGTGTTCACTACCCTTAACGTGGTGTTCACTACTCTTGGCGTGGTGTTCACTACCCTTAACGTGGTGTTCACTACCTATGACGTCATGTTCACTACCCTTGGCGTGGGGTTCACTAAGCTTGGCGTGGTGTTCACCACTCTTGGCGTGGTGTTCACTGCCCTTCGCGTGGTGTTCACTACCCATGGCATGGTGTTCACTACCCATGGCGTGGTGTTTACTACCCTTGGCGTGGTGTTCACTATCCTTAGCGTGGTGTCCACTATCCTTGGAGTTGTGTTTACTATCCAAGGCGTGGTATTCACTATCCTTGGCGTGGTGTTCACTATCCTTAGCGTGGTGTTCACTATCCTTAGCGTGGTGTTCACAACCCTTGCCGTGGTATTCACTACCCTTGGCGTGGTGTTCACTATCCTTAGCGTGGTGTTCACTATCCTTGGAGTTGTGTTTACTATCCAAGGCGTGGTATTCACTATCCATGGCGTGGTGTTCACTATCCTTAGCGTGGTGTTCACTATCCTTAGCGTGGTGTTCACAACCCTTGCCGTGGTATTCACTACCCTTGACGTGGTGTTCACTACCTTTGCCGCCATGTTTACTACCCTTGGTGTGGTGTTCACTACCCTTAACGTGGTGTTCACTATTCTTGGCGTGGTGTTCACTACCCTTAACGTGGTGTTCACTACCCATGACGTCATGTTCACTACCCTTGGCGTGGGGTTCACTAACCTTGGCGTGGTGTTCACCACTCTTGGCGTGGTGTTCACTGCCCTTCGAGTGGTGTTCACTACCCATGGCGTGGTGTTTACTACCCTTTGCATGGTGTTCACTACCCTTGGAGTGGTGTTCACTACCCTTCTCGTGGTGTTCACTACCCTTCACGTGGTGTTCACTACCCTTGGCATGGTGTTCACTACCCTTGGCATAGTGTTCACTACCCTTGGCGTGGTGTTCACTACCCTTGGCGTGGTGATCACTACCCTTCGTGTGGTGTTCCCTACCCTTGGTGTGGTGTTCACTATCCTTTGCGTGGTGTTCACTATCCTTAGCATGATGTTCACTATCCTTAGCGTGGTGTTCACTATCCTTAGCGTGGTGTTCACTATCCTAAGCGTGGTGTTCACTACCCTTGGTGTGGTGTTCACTATCCTTAGCGTAGTGTTTACTATCCTTGGCGTGGTGTTCACTATCCTTGGCGTGGTGTTCACTACCCCTGGTGTGGTGTTCACTATCCTTGCCATAGTGTTCACTATCCTTGTGTGGTGTTCACTATCCTTGGCGTGATGTTCACTATCCTTGGCGTGGTGTTCACTATCCTTGGCGTGGTGCTCACTAACCTTGGCGTGGTGTTCACTGAACTTGGCGTAGTGTTCACTATCCTTGGAGTGGTGTTTACTATCCTTGGCGTGGTGTTCACTGAACTAGGCGTGTTGTTCACTATCCTTGGAGTTGTGTTTACTATCCAAAGTGTGGGAACCGACCTGTGAGATTTATATTTATTTAATTTATATGAATTTATATTTACGTTAATTTATATACTTTGATAGCAATTTGTATAATGATAAGTGGACTGTATTTCTGCAATAATCTCATAATCTCACAAATCGATCCTCTACACATTAGGGGGGGTTTATATTAATTTATATATATGCAGCCAATCAAACTACAGTATTAGACTACATACATTGAAAAGGTTCTTTATCTTATTTGTACAGCAAGCTTTAGTCCACCAGGTATAACTAGGTTGTAGACGCCACATTTTCCCTCTTTGAGGTAGCTTCCATCACCCTGGTAACTGATGTACAAAGCATGCTTCCTCGTCTTGACCTGTCAAAAGGGCGCTAGCTGTAAAACCAGATACCTATATATGACAAGCTATGTCAGAGAAAATACTGTACATGGAACAATGAAGACCTGGCTTAATTACCTTTAGTATGAGGCGATTTCGTGATCTAACTGGGCAACCCTACCCAATGACATTAATGGCCACTAATGATTGATATACGGGTTTCGGAAAGAACACTTAACTTGATTTGTTGACAGCGTGTTGATAATGGTACACCTTTGGTTTCCATAACACTACGTCCAAGTAAAATTAACAGGAGCCGTATTTGCTCCCGTGTGCCTCTGGTCTAGTATAAACAATGTCTAACACTCCATACTACTGACGCCTGGCCGACATTGTCCAGATATGATAGGAGCCGAATTTGCTCCACGCATCTCGGAGGTGACACAACAATGGCTGCCCCTCCTTCCTCATTCTCGCACCTAGCTTACATTGTCCAGATGTCAATAAGTGATAGAAGGGTCACATTTACTCTACTCTAATACTGATAATTAAGTTAATTTATATGAGATGTTTTTATGATGGTAAAGTCCAAAGACTAATGTATTTAAGAATAATTCCCACCATAATAGGTAGTGATTTATAATAGTATGTGGTGATGATATCCTGTTTTCTATAGACGGTAATTCCACTACAAGTTACGTTTTCTATGGGTAACTTGTTGGTAATACAGCAGCAATTATTATCTGTCTGTATGATATATTAAATGGTTTCGGATTTTCCGACATAATTCCCCAGGGGCTGCTCACGGGTCGAAGTCCTCTTTAGAACAGACGAACACCGATACTCCTCCTTCAAATTAATAAATTAATTTGATGTTACTAGTTAGTAATCACACATTTGAGTGTCTGTTCGTACAGGACGGATGTCCCGTACTAGAGTTGCAGGGGTTAGAAGTCTAATGCGATTTCATTTCCCTGTCAACTCTTGAAAGGCTAATATTCAAGCCTAAATACATATTATTTAACCCAGGAGACTGAATGTGATCAAGTACTACAGTCAAGTATGATTCAGGGACTGCAGTGAGATCAGTGACATTAGATATAACTTGAAGTTTCTTCAGGTAACTGGTCACTGATATATAAACACTGAGGCCCATGGAATACATCTTGATTAAATAATAAATGTATCAAATCAGTCATCAGATTTATTGGGGTTTAATTTAGTTAATTGATTCAGAAGATTGAATAGCTCATCATTAAAGTAAAGTATGGTTCTGAGACTGCAGTGGGTTCAGTGACATTGGTCGCAGTGACTTGTAGCTGTTTTAGGCTACTGTTCACTGATTTGCCACTGAGGCCTCATGAACTCATCTTCAGCTCTAAATGATGATACTAACATCAACCTCTGTTGGTATAGTCAGCTGTAATCTCCTTAGTATAATGCTACTGGAGAAATATAATCAGCTGACAAATTTAGATTTCTATTGGTATTGTTTATCTGCAGGCATAGGTCTCCTCAGGCTTGATACTGGTCCTGAGAGTAATTTACCTCCTGCAGAGTTTAACATGGTTATGCCCTGATATTTAGTAGGGCTACCAATGAATTGATGGTAGTAGTCTGTCCCCACAAGGACAGCCATTTGGCATTTGATTTGCTCAAATTTACCTGCAGCTGCTTGATAATAGTTTCCAGGTTAGCATAATCAACTGGAGATTGTTGTAACAAATCTTCACATTTCTTGATCTGTCTTGTTAAGTGGCCTTTAAGACCTGCAAGGGTTCTTTTCATTCTCCCTGCATTATCCATACTGGCTAGTTGGTGAAGCCTTATGGGGCTTGTACTTGGGCTGCTCATAATACTGAACAAGTACTGATGGTAGCCTAGGGTAAATTCTGCACTTACTAGGCAATAATCCTACCTCTACTAGAGGTTAGCACTTAAAATTAATACACATTATATATATACAATCATACACACTAATGATTTGAGTGATAAACCAGTGTCATTGGAAGTACCTTTAGGTTAGCTCTTCTATATCACCCTAGGATGGTAGAGACACTAATTAATCACTCAAAGGTGTAATGATCATAAGTAAATTATTATATATACAACTCAACTCGAGTTGATAAAAATTACACCCAAAATAGGGTCTGGACCATTCATTAATGGTGTTAGGTTGATCAATATAGTACAACTGACTATGGTAATAATGGGACTAGGATGAGCAATAATAGTTCAACTAGTCAATGGTTAATGTCCTACCCTGTTGTGGGTTGGCAATTAGTAAATATTATACTGTGATCACTAGTGCAATATATATTAAATGATTCTCTATTTTGGAGAAATAATATACACAATTATTGATAATAGCCTCTTAATTAGCCTCTATGAAACTTCTAATATTATCTAGAAGTATTAAATATTATTAGTGGCCTCGCGAAATAAACTCCACAAAATTCGTAGATAATCTCTTGCGAAATTTAACACCACGAAATCCGTGAACAATCTGCGAAGACACAGCCACTAATTTGGCTGGCTTCTATATTAGCACTGTCATTTCACAGAATAACATGCCACCAAATACCTGTGGGTGTGCATGAAACCGCTGACGAAGCTGATCTGAACTGAGCGGGGCTCGCCCTCGCTTGAGGCAACGCTGCCGTCTTTGACTGGCTTTGTTTAAATCACACTGCACTAGTTTATTTAATGAATCCACTGTTTAACTGGTTCACCGGTACTAAGATGACCAAATGTGGGTTCAAAAGATCAAATAATCCGTCATCCGGTTCGAAGATGACCAAATAATGTGGGAACCGACCTGTGAGATTTATATTTATTTAATTTATATGAATTTATATGTACGTTAATTTATATACTTCGATAGCAGTTTGTATAATGATAAGTGGACTGTATTTCTGCAATAATCTCATAATCTCACAAATCGATCCTCTACACATTAGGGGTGGTTTATATCAATTTATATATATGCAGCCAATCAAACTACAGTATTAGACTACATACATTGAAAAGGTTCCTTATCTAATTTGTACAGCAAGCTTTAGTCCACCAGGTATAACTAGGTTGTAGACGCCACATTTTCCCTCTTTGAGGTTGCTTCCATCACCCTGGTAACTGATGTACAAAGCATGCTTCCTCGTCTTGACCTGTCAAAAGGGCGCTAGCTGTAAAGCCAGATACCTATATATGACAAGCTATGTCAGAGAAAATACTGTACATGGAATAATGAAGACCTGGCTTAATTACCTTTAGTATGAGGCGATTTCGTGATCTAACCGGGCAACCCTACCCAATGACATTAATGGCCACTAATGATAGATATACGGGTTTCGGAAAGAACACTTAACTTGATTTGTTGACAGCGTGTTGATAATGGTACACCTTTGGTTTCCATAACACTACGTCCAAGTAAAATTAACAGGAGCCGTATTTGCTCCCGTGTGCCTCTGGTCTAGTATAAACAATGTCTAACACTCCATACTACTGACGCCTGGCCGACATTGTCCAGATATGATAGGAGCCGAATTTGCTCCACGCGTCTCGGAGGTGACACAACAATGGCTGCCCCTCATTCCTCACTCTGGCACCTAGCTTACATTGTCCAGATGTCAATAAGTGATAGAAGAGTCACATTTACTCTACTTTAATACTGATAATTAAGTAAATTTATATGAGATGTTTTTATGATGGTAAAGTCCAAAGACTAATGTATTTAAGAATAATTCCCACCATAATAGGTGGTGATTTATAATAGTATGTGGTGATGATATCCCGTTTTCTATAGACGGTAATTCCACTACAAGTTACGTTTTCTATGGGTAACTTGTTGGTAATACAGCAGCAATTATTATCTGTCTGAATGATATATTAAATGGTGTCGGATTTTCCGACATAAGGCGTGGTGTTCACTATCCTTGGCGTGGTGTTCACTATCCTTAGCGTGGTGTTCACTATCCTTAGCGTGGTGTTCACTATCCTT
The DNA here is from genome assembly GCF_040958095.1 of Procambarus clarkii. Classification (NCBI taxonomy): domain Eukaryota; kingdom Metazoa; phylum Arthropoda; class Malacostraca; order Decapoda; family Cambaridae; genus Procambarus; species Procambarus clarkii. Next base: position 8,173,145 of record NC_091169.1, read on the forward strand.
AGCGTGGTGTTCACAACCCTTGCCGTGGTATTCACTACCCTTGGCGTGGTGTTCACTACCCCTTAGCGTGATGTTCACTGAACTTGCCGTGGTGTTCACTACCCATGGCATGGTGTTCACTACCCATGGCGTGGTGTTCACTACCCTTGGCGTGGTGATCACTACTGTTGGAAATTTCCAACACCGAATACAACACTGTTGTATTCTCATTACTTATTACTAACTCTACTAATTATTGTAGTAAGTAAAATTAACACCACGTAGAATTCTCATGTACTAATAATTTCATCTGTGCAGTAGGCTAGAATTCTCACGTCACCCGACGCCAATATTGCATCAGATTTCATTACAATAAACACATTATATCCAATGTATCTGAGAATTAAATTCGATTCTCTATAACCAAGGCATTCTGTGTGATAATTAATTACAGATAAATTGACCTCCAACTAAAAGCCGAATAGAGCGTTAGAGTCATAGCGGTTATCTAGTAATAAAAGTTAACGTCACAGGTGAATGCCATGGAGAGACATTAATTCCTCTCCCTTATATGTTTACTATCACTAAATTGGCAAATAATAATATTTCCCTCTTCTAAATAATAAACCCGTCCTGTCTCCAACATTTCAAGCACAAATGCGAGAAATACTAATATTCATGACAATAATTTGTCTAATGAACGCGAGACGCGCCGTGGGTGAGGAGGACCAGCCAGTACACGTGGATGGAAGCTCTCGAGCAGACCTGTCCTCATCGTGCTCACGAGGAGACGCCATTGCCCAGTCATCAGGGTAGACGTTATCCATCCTCAGATGAAAGTTGCCACTGTGAGGCGTGAACAACCTTGCAGATAATATCTTCAACTGGTGTCGGTGTAACATAAGGAACCTTTTTAATCTGGTTCTTGACTACACGTGACCGGCCAGTGAAGTGCGCCATTATCCAGGATAGGGTGAAACCAGAGCCTGGGACGCGAATTTCGGCAATCTTAAAACTTATACAGTGCCCATATTAGCTAAGTATCTTCTCCTTATTTGATGCATCCGGTAAGGTGTAGTGTAGTAGCTGGGCGATTGACCGTGACGACGTATACCAACACCAAACCACAGGTCATTACCCATTATCGCCTGTAAATCTTAATTTCAACATAGAGATTCAGTAGTTTAATTAGTTGCTACTGTAAATATTTGTTTTGCAGCACGTGAGAAGAATTCTCCCTGCCGCCTTCTCCCATGTTAATCCATCCCACTCGTCAGCCAGCCGAGCCCAGGGAATTAGAGGAAGCGTCGTGGCTTACACAAAGGAATCGTCATTAAGCTAAGATTCCTTTGTATTCATTTATTAAATTTCTGAAATTGCTTACATGCAGAATTCCTTTGGATTAACATGTGTTTATTGTGATTATCATTATTATACTTATAATCTATGTTCCCATTCATGGTAATGACATTGGTTTCACTATAATTCATAGGATTAGATTATTATAATTTGGATTAGTGAACGAACCACACTAGTTCCTGGACGTACTGAGTTCCAGTAATAACCCCCCAATGTAGGTGTTTGATTCATTTAATTATACAGCCCATTAATTATTTCTATGATCATATTCTCTAGTATTTTATCCATAGTTACTGGTTCATCTAGGAATTATCTAATGATCAGAAATTCTCAGTTTCCCTCTTTACTATAAAAGCGGGTGGTCCTTCGTAATTTAATTTACTACATTAATATTTAAATAATCAGATTCAAGCCCCAAATGTCCCACATTATGGTCCTTATCGAACCGGATAGGCATTAAATTTATAATTAAAATATTAATCACTAATAACTAATCCTTGTGTGATAGAAGCTAGACTAACTATTTAATTAATTGTGTCAACTAACAGTGTAACACATCAGTTAGCCTAGATCACACTAACATATTGCTACTTTCACCTCATGTATAAGATAGCTTTAGTGGGTCATAGCCAATTACCCACAACACTTAGACCTATACCTCACACAGAGGTGAGAATCTTTAGGTCACCAGGAGCAACAGCTCATAACTTTTATAATAACCCCACCCTAACACCTGCGTTAGAGTGGCCTCACCATCTAACCATTATATACTTAGGTGGTAATGACATCCACCCCACTCGTCATCCAGCTGAGGTGATCAAACACCTCAAAGCCATAATTTCTTCTTTCAAGCTCATCAGTGAATCGGTAGTATTCACATTAGTGGAACCTCGCCAACCAAGTAAAGATAATCGTTGGGGAGTAACCCCAGAATACTACCTGAGAGCTGCTAAGTACATAAATTTCAGGCTGAAAAAACGAGTGAGATTGGATGCCACATATATCCAATTTACAGCCAGACCTTACAGACAGAACCTGACCAGAGATGGTGTACACTTGTCAGGGGAATCTAGGTTGCATGTGGTTGACAAGTTAATTAACACCATCAACCATCACAAACGGCTGTGGCTAGCAAGCCAAACTTAACTGTACATAATTGTTTCACTTGTGTGTGCAAGAGCACTCTTATAAAACAAAAAACCCAAAAATACAGCACAACTATATTCACCTTACTGCACCACAATAATCTTTACCCATGTTATTAGGTAGAATTTAGGCTGAGATTGTGCTGAATTTGGTACAAGCCCAGACTAAATAACTTTATAGTTCTTAGTTAGGAATTATTACGACTAGATCTCAACTAGTCAGTGTTGTATGTATTATATTATTTGTGCTGACCCTATACAGGGTGGGATTAAATTTTTGAGATAACTCTGATTGGAGCGTCTCCATAATATTTATCTTGTATGCATTATTTTGTGTATCTATTTTGTGTATTGCTGGATAATCTCCATTAACTCTGATGGTGATATAGAAGAGCTAACCGGACGAGAACTAATGGTGAAGTTCAGACAGTGCATAAAATATCTAGCTATTTGTTGTTAGGTAGGTAGGTACATTCAACCTCAAGTGAGGAAAAATATAAAGTAGCCACCTTAAATTAGGCTACAATTAATGTTACTTATTCACTAATGAACAAGTACCCAAGCTTCATTAGTAATACATATACTAACACTGTGAAGTTTGAACCTAAGCCCAACATGGCTACTCCTGAGCAATTGAGGAGAACCTACATTGGCCTTAAAGGTCATTTGACCAGATTAATTAATAAGGCTGAGGGCTTAACTAAAGATACTCCCATTGACTCTTATCACTTAGAGACATCAGTTAGAGTGGCTGATCTGAAATTTGATCAAGTCAGATCTGCAGGTCAATCTTACCTTGATCTGCTAAATACTGTAGAAACTGATCCTGAGGAATTAAGTCAAATTGTAGACGACATCTCCCAGTATGAAGATGAGACTCAAGATATAATTATCAGGCTATTAGCAAATTATCATCTAAATTAGCAAAACAATCTGGATCCAATACCAGTAACACTGGGTCTCACTTCAATAATCAACTACCCGAGGTTCGTTTACCTACTTTAGACTTACCTACATTTTCAGGATTAGATACAGAAAATTGGGACAATTTTTGGACTTCCTTTGAAGTTCACATCCATAAGAAGCCGTCTCTAGACAAGGTTTCTAAATTTTCATACCTACTTAGTCTTCTCACAGGAGAGGCTAAAAAGGTCATACATAACCTTACTCTTAATGAGAGTAATTATGAGGAAGCTATAAAACTCCTGAAGTTGAACTATTGCAACAAAGAGTTAAGTATAGCTACCCTCTATTATCAATTGCTAGATCTGAATGCACCAAACAGTAGACCAGAGTCACTTCAGAGCTTCAGACTAGAAGTAGAGTCTCTAGTAAAGGCCTTAGGTACTAAAGTTAATATACCTGCTTCAGAATGGTCTATCAAGTTACTATTACAGAGGAAATTACCTCGAAATGTCTTGACAGAGCTCTGCTCACATTATAATACCGAGTTTCTCACTCTCGACCAAATTTTCGAGGGGTTGAGGATCACAGTTAACAGGTTAAAGACTCATGATAAAATTAAACCTGAGTCTAAACCAACTAGTGCTGATATTTCAGTCAAACCTAAACAGACTCAGAGTAAGTCTAATAAATATAAATCCAAACCACCTCCATCCACTGGGAAAAGAAGTGGAAATGTAGGTACATATTCGGTGTCTCCTTCAGAGATAACCAATGACTTGTCTACTAAAGAGACTAAGTCTATTAACCAGAGAAAGTGTCTGTTCTGCAATCAGGAACACACCACTTATCAATGCTCTGTTTATCCTACTTATAATGTTAGGGTTAAAAGGTTACAAGAATTGCACAAGTGCACCAAGTGCATGGGCTCTCATGATCCCAAGAAATGTGCAGTGCAGCTACGTTCCTGCAACCGCTCTAACCAAGGTGTACACCACTACGCCTTATGTAGAAAATCTACTACACCAACCATGACCACTGGAGAGAATTCTACAAATTCTACTGCAGTACAATATTGCAAAGTGCATCACGAAGTAAATGTACTTGCTACTGAGTCAGGCAATAATACTACTTTGCCTACAGCTCAACTTAAACTAATAAACCGAAGATCTAGAATTAACACTAGGGGTCTTTTTGACCAAGGCTCACAGAAAACCTTCATTACACAACAGTTGGTAGATGAGTTAAATTTAAAACCTGCCAAAAGTGTGAGGTTAAATATTTCTGGTTTCTTGTCAAATAGTGGACCTCGTGACTACAAGGTAGTTAAAGTATTAGTAAGACTAGGATCTTCTACTAGTCCAATCCAAGCGGTAGTAGTGGATAAGATTCCTACAGACCTGCAGGTCACAGGATTAGCTCGCACTGCGAGACACCTTAAACGAAACCGCATGAGGCTAGCAGATTATAAAATAAATTCTGACTGCCTCACAGATGTTGGAATACTTATAGGCGCGGATCATTATTACAAGTTTATAACTGGATGCACTAGGCAACATGGTATGAATTTGTTGTCGTCCGCAGGGGGCAAATTGCTCACAGGACCAGTGCTTTTCAGACAAGGTCCAGCGTCCACAAACCAACAATCCAATAATGTAATTGTGGCGTGACTAGGCTTAGAACAGTCACCCCTATGCTTCAGGGAAATATCTGAGGATATTGAGTCTGACCCACCAATACATCGTTTGTGGGATTTAGACACTCTAGGCATCATCCCTGAGCAACCAAGTCCTGATGATACGTGGACTTACCAGCAATATCTGGATACAGTTGTCTACTCAAATAAACAATACTGGGTAAGACTCCCATGGAAGTTGGATCATCCACAACTTCCAGTTAATTATTTTATGGCAGCCTCACAATTGCAGTTTCAATTAACACGACTACAGAAGCAGCCAGACAAACTGAACATGTATCATCAACTTATCCAACAACAACTTAACAATAAGTTCATTGAAGTTGTTGAACACGATGACCGAAAAACAGGTCATTATTTACCTCACCACGCTGTGGTGAAAGACTCATTGACAACACCTATTCGTATTGTCTTTAACTGCAGTGCTAAAGTAAAGCCGAGCAGTGTGTCTTTAAATGAATGTCTCCAAACGGGACCTAGCCTAACACAAAGGCTACATGACGTGTTGTTACGATTTCGCACAGGCATTTTTGCCCATACAGCTGACATCAGCAAAGCCTTTCTCCGAGTAGGATTACAGGAGGAAGATCGTGACTACACAAAATTCCTCTGGTTTAAGGATCCACTGGATCCTAACAGTGAAGTAATCACCTATCGTTTTGCCTCAGTATTATTTGGAGCTATAAGGCAACCATTAGCGACAACTTGTATGTCGACAATTTCCAGGGGACAACTAATGATCAAGCTGATCTGGTAGAAATCTACCATGAGGCTAACCGTGAACTGTTAGGAGCCAATATGCCACTACAGTCATGGGCCTCAAATAATAAACTGCTTAACCAGGTAATCGAAAAAGAATTTCCAGATTATCAGGTACCCAGTCAATTAAAGGTTCTAGGCGTGGAATGGAACACCAGTACTGACGAGATGAATGTCAAGTCAGTACAAACTGATAATTCAACCCTTACCATGAGAACACTGCTCTCATTTGTCAGTCAACCATTTGACCCTTTAGGCCTACTTAGTCCTATTTTAATAAGGGGCAAACTCCTAATGCAGGAGTGCTGGCAGAAACATATGGGATGGGATGATCCGTTATCAAGTGAGTTACAAGCCAAATGGCAAATACTCTCAACGGATTTTAATCAGTTAGGCGTTTTGAAATTTCCTCGTAATGCTTCAGGACCAAACTTACCCACCAATTTGCACGTTTTTTGCGATGCCTCTGGCAAAGCATATGGCGCAGTAGCCTATTTAGTTAACAGTGCACAATCAATTTTACTCACATCTAAAGCAAGAGTTGCTCCCATTAAGAAGAAATCTTTACCTCAGATGGAGTTGACTGCATTGCTAGTGGGAGTAAGATTGGCTCATTGCCTGGCAAAGACACTCAGTAATATCCACTTTGGTGAGATTGTAGTGTGGTCAGACAACGAGGCAGTCTTACAATGGGTAAGAAACAATAATAACAAAACTCCTTACGTCAGTAATCGTGTCAGGGAGATTCATGATTTATCTGCTGGATATAAATTTCCACATGTTCCTACTAAGGACAATCCTGCAGATTATTTATCACGAGGATTAACATTAAAACAACTTGTCAAGTCTTCGCTGTGGTTCAATGGACCTTCATGGCTTGTTGGTGGTCAGTGGCCCAAACAAAAGCCACAAGTCATAGTGACCAATATCACCACTCCCATGAAAGAACCAGAACCTCAACGAATATTAGCCATTGATCCTTATCATTATTCTAACTTAAGCAAATTGTTACGAGTGACTGCACACGTGTTTGATTTCCTTGCTAAGGTAGGAATTCGACATAAGTTTCCCAATCCTATCCTCTACTGGATCAAACGTGCACAACAAGAGACATATGGAAGTGAATATGAGAATCTTCCAGAAAAATTGACTAAATCTCTAGGCATCTGGTACGATGCCAACACTCATAACATACTACGATGTGGAGGACGTTTGCTTCATGCAAAAATTGACTTGGACACAAAGAATCCAATTCTTCTACCTCGTCACCACCTCATCACTAAACTTCTTGTCTTACACCACCATCAATATGGTACCTTACATGGTGGAGTTTTAGATACTCTCACCGACCTTGGACAAAAGTACTGGCTTCCTCAAGGTCGTCAGACAGTTAAGACAATTATTAAATCTCGTGTAATCTGTAAGAGATACGACGCTAGAGTATGTCCTTACCCAGGACCTCCACCACTCCCAGAAGAGCGAGTAGTTCATCTTCGTCCTTTCGAAACCACTGGTGTTGATTACACAGGAGCCTTACTCCTCACTGGTAACCCAGATAATATACCAGTGAAGGCGTACATTTGTCTCTTTACGTGTGCTACAACCAGAGGCGTACACTTAGAGGTCACTCCAGACATGAGTGCTGAAGCCTTCATTCAAGCTTTCCGCAGATTTGCTGCCCGCCGATCGTGTCCTAAATTAATGATATCGGACAACGGTTCTAATTTTGTGGCAGGAGAAAGTTGTTTGCGAGAAGTCTGGAACCATCCAGAAGTACAGTCAGTCCTACAGAGACGACAATGTCACTGGAAATTCATAACACCGAGAGCCCCTTGGCAAGGTGGGTTCTATGAGCGAATGGTAGGCACAGTCAAGAAGTGTCTAAGGAAAACTTTACACCAACAAAAGGTCAGTTACTCAGAACTCCAAACTATTGTTGTGGAAATCGAGGCGCGAGTCAATAACCGCCCAATAACCTACCTGTCTGATGATTTCACCCAGAGAGAACCTCTGAGCCCCTCACACTTGATCCATGGAGGTCTACTGAGCCCTCTCATCCCTTTAGCCGAAGAGGACCCTGTAGACCCGTCACATGTGACCAGAGGAGACTTGGTGGAAAGCTACCAGCATCTTTCTAGAGTTGTTAACAGGTGGAATGAGGTGTGAAATTGAAATTGAAATTGAAATAAGTTTATTGAGGTAAAATACACACAAAGGGATGAGGTAGCTCAAGCTATTCTCACCCCGTTCAGTACAACGTGTTAATATATACATATACACACATCACAAATAAACATATTACCAAACATTCTGAGAGGTAAAAATATACATTTCCTCCCTCACAAGGAGTATGGTATCAGACGTACACACAAATACTTTTATGACCTAGGTATACTGTATAGACAATTTGCAAGACACCTGCAGATAATTCAACAAAATATTACAATCTTGGTGCAAAATTCTTATATCTCTCAAGAATATCATCAACCTTTCCGTTGTGACACATCCAGGCTATTTGTTCAGGAACAGTCCTTATCTCAGTGTTTCTATATACACTAATCAACGGACAATCAAGAATATAATGGGCAAGGGTGTGAGACCTTAACATACCACATAGTTTACACTTCGTGTCATTACCATGAACATCTATCCCATATTCCCAGTAATATTTGTACCCAAGCCTGAGCCGCATGTACACAGAGTCACTCCAAGCATTTCTCCTTTTACCATAAGTGAAATGGGTGTTTTGACTCACATACATGTAGTGTTGCATGGTTTGACTACTCTCATACATTATCTCTCTCCTCTCCACTCCCGCCTGTGCCTGAATATTTCTGATTTTGCTTCTTATTTGTCTCATTGTGAATTCACATTCGATGTCAACTTGTGGTTTTGATGTGGCACGTTTGGCCAAGTCATCCGCCACCTCGTTAAGCACTATTCCAACATGAGATGGAATCCACATGAATTTCACACTATAACCTTTCAGCTGTATCTCAGTTATTCTTCTCTTACAGTCCTCCACTATAGACATGAAGACTGGGTTTCTACTGTTTAAGGACTCCAGTGCTCCTCGGCTATCGACAAATACAAAAACATTTTTGTCGTCATGACGTACTTCCTCCAAACACGCCAGAATGGCCTGCAGTTCAGCTTGTGTGGATGATATATAATTACTAAGCCGGAGTTCAATTATCCTGTCCACAGTCCCAAACTCCGTATAATCCCTTATTAGGACACCACACCCTGCCCTGCCATCCTCCGCCACCGACCCGTCGCAATATACATGTAAACTGTTGCCTCTTGGTAACCGAGATATCATGCTTCCATACAAACACCGTAATTGTCCCGGTTCATGATGAATCTTTTTCACCTTGAGGGGTACAATTTCGACGTCTATTTTCTGTACTTTCCAGGGAGCAGACATATTACACTTTCGAGAGGGTTTACAGCAGTCAAGTACGTCGTATTCCCTGAGGTCATGAGCTAATCCTCTCGTATAGCGAGTCTCCCTCAGTTTCCTGGAAGTGTGTACGTCACTCAAGCAGGTCTGAACGCTCTCAAACAGCTTATCCCCTCCTTTTCTCCGCATGAAACGAATAGATACTCTAGTGTTAATGTCACGGACTCTATCACACACACTCTGTAAATTTAATTCCATTCTCATTATTTCAATCATTGCATTTCTTTGACATCCAAGAATAATCCTCATAGCCTCGTTCTGTATCAGCTCTATTTTTTGAATTCTGCCTTGGCCTGTGTAAGACAATACGGGTGCTGCGTAGTCTATCAGGGATCGAACAGTGCTTATGTATAACATCCGCAAGATAGGTACCCCAACACCTTTACCAGAAAAAGCCAGTGCTTTTAGAGGATGCAGACGGGCTTTACATAAGGTGCTGATATGATTTATTTCAGCATTTTTACTCTCACATGTGTATCCAACATACATGCCCAGATACTTGTACTTCTGTACACGGCTCAGTTCCACACCATTTAGAGTAAGTGTTATATTTCTTCGTTTCCTATACTCGTATTTGGTTTTATCTGCATTTATAACTAAGCCTAACTTGTGACAGGTTGTACCAAGTATGTTAAGAGCATCTTGAATTTTGTTCCCAGAAGTGCCTTGTATAAGAATGTCATCAGCATATATGATCGTCGTGACCCCTGGAGGATACATCTCTGATGCTAATCTGTTCATTAATACATTGAATAAGGTGGGACTTAATACTCCCCCTTGTGGGGTACCTAACTGAAACCTCCGTTCCTCAGACATGTATCCCTGGTAATACACCTGACCTTTTCTGCCTTGCAGGTAATCCCTTATCCAGTGTAGCAATCTCCCTGTTATTCCCAGATTGGCTAATTCGTATAAGATTACTTCCCCATTGGCTTTATCAAACGCTCCTTGTAGATCAACAAAAACTCTACAATTGTCATCCACATTAGACAAACACTTTAAGAGACAATCCGCAGTACTTTTGCCTTTGATAAAACCAAAGAGATTATTGGACATGTTATCACCTACAAGGTAGAGTAGCCTATTTAACAAAATCCTTTCCATCATTTTACAAAAGCAGGATATTAAGGAGACAGGTCTGTAGCCTCCGTTTGACTTAGGGATAGGAATGATGACAGCCTCTTTCCATTTTCTTGGTAACTTTCCCTCTCTATAACTCATATTAAACAAATCAAGTAAGGGATTAGGTTTCATACCGGCTAAATAATTAAGTATGTCATACGTTACTCCATCTTTTCCCGGAGCAGTGGAGCTGCCACTTTTTATAGCATCCAGTAGCTCATCGTGGGTTATCTCAGTGCATGCTATAGATCTTGTATTTAAGGCACATAAAGTTACTCCATTTCTAATATTTTCCCATGACTCAATGGTGACTCTCGTGTCTGCAGGTAAGGACTCCATACCAGCAGCACTTGCCCATTTATCTACTAACTCATTAGCAACTTTCCCTGGATCTGAGTGAGCAATGAATTTAGTCTTACAACCCCTGACTTTATTTACTGCTCTCCATATGTCTTTAAGGTTCTTAGTATTACCAATGGCCTGAGCAAAGTCTTGCCAGTATCTGTCCCGCGCCTCCTTCCTCACCTGACTGCATTCCCTAGCCACTTCCAACATTGTATTTTTCTCTTCATCCCTCCTTCCATTTTTTAACCATGCTTTATGCGCACCCCGTAGCATTCTCTCCCATCCCTTGACTTGCTGATCATTGGAATATTTAAATTTCTTAGGTCCGTGCGTCTTGCTTCCCCTGCCCCCGTTATTTTCCCTCTGTACTAATTTCTCTATGTTCACGACCATGTCCTCGTAAAAACTATCAACGCAGAGCGGCGTGTAATGTTGATACCAATCTCCCATATTTTGAATAAAATAATTTTTCATATCTTTCTTAATATTTAGCCTTTTCCTTTGAAAGTGGACTTGTTTTTTCCCCAGTGGTAATTCAACGTTCAAGGCAAAGTGGTCACTAAGTAGTTCCCGAACAACCCGAGCCTCCCCCATAATCCCCTGAGAGTTTAAAACGCAGGCATAGTCAAGCCGTCCTCCCCTGATGTGAGTTGGTTCATTGTTTCCCAATAGACAGGTATCTGGATGATCTTGTAGAAACTGTAACCACTTGACCCCATTAGCATTAATACTACCCACTGTCCCAAGGCTTGTGTGCCGAGCATTAAGGTCCCCAATGACCAGTGAAGGATTAGTATAAATGCAGTCAGGTAAATAGTTAGCGTCGAAGCAGTTCCTGGATACATACAAATTAACTACAATAAATTCCCCTTCCCTTAATGATAATTTAACACAAACACTCTCTATACCTTGCGTTTTTGATGGCGGTTCTACTAACTCTGCTGGTATGGAGTTCTTAACATAAATCGACGTGCCTCTGATGTTATTTGCAGCGAAGAGGTGAAACCCTTTATAGCCATTTAATTTCAATAATCCTTCATTCCTATCCCCTGTCTCCTGGAGAGCTACAACATCAATATCATTTCCCATCACATAACAATGAACATCTGTAACCCTGTTTCTCAAACCATTAACATTCCATGACAACACTTTCAGTCTAGGGTGATCCATTATTAATCAATTCATTGCCTAAGTCATCCCCAATAAGTTCACTAAATGATAGCCATACCTTGTATAACATCTCCCACCTCCTCCCAAGTTCACCAGTAAAAGCGACATTGCGATTCTCAAGAGATTTTTTCAGCCCTGAGATGTCCATTATTGGCCCAAATGATTCCTTCATTTTATGTGTAATTATAGGGTTCTTCCTTTCACTACGACTACCATCATTCACACACACTTCACTTTCCTTCATTTCATCACTCAATATTTCATCTTTGTCCTCAACCACTATATCCTGATTATCCTTCACCGTTTTGTGATTTTCCTTGACCTCCTGAACGTTTAATTTAGCCTCGATGGACTCGATTCTCTGCCCCAGATTTTGGAGGAACTCACCAACTTTTTTAAGTTCAGCCCACACTTCCTTGACCATATTATTATGACCCTCTCTCTGAGCCACAGTAGCCACTTCACTCACCGTTACACTGTCACTGCCGGAGTCCTGAGTGGTGGCGTGGCTGCTTGTTGCTGGAGCCTGCCTAAGTAAAGGTGACTCCTTTACCCACGCATTCGTCCGGTTCACTGGCACTGTTTGGGGCAGACTGTTTTGCTGTGCTCCCGGTGTCTGGGTAAGAGCTCTTGCTTGCTCTGTAACATTCACCGGCCGGAGAACAGCCATACTCGGCCTCTTGCTACACACAGCCGAGCTCGCATTGTGAACACCTCCACAGTTGCAGCATCTGGGAACTATTTTCTCACCCAGATTCAGTCTGTTTCTACACACAGTAGAGAGGTGAGACTTTCCGCAGAAACGACATCGTGGATCATTTTGACATCTCCAGGATTTATGCCCCCATCTGCAGCATTTCAGGCATATTATGGGCTCTTCCACATACTTTGCTACATGCCTGTAGCCAGCCCCGGTGATGAACACTTTTTCGGGTACGTCACCTCTCACTAGAGCCACCACCTGACTCCTAGCTTCACCTTTAATAAGGTGACGCTTGGCCCACACAAATCGTTGGTCGTCGAGTATAAACTCGGGGTCCAGAATCTGAGGGTATTTATAGATAATTACCTTCGTCAGCTTCTCGTTCCCCTCCGGTATTTCCATAAGAATTCCATCGTATCCTTGCTGGGTAAGATACTCCACTGCCTCCATAGAACCTACCGTTAAGTAAGGTCTGTTTACACCTTCCTTCAGCAGGGGCTCGAACTTGCGGTGTTCTCTTCCGAGTTTGACGGTCCACAGCAGCTTCTGATGATAGGCCAGCGTGCATGAGGCAGGGAAGAGAAGCCTCCATCTCCGCTGATCCTCACCTTCCTGACATCGTTCCGTCCGTTTGTCTGCATCAGTCTCGGCGTCGTTCTTCATTCTTTTATCGTTTCCGTTAAGTGTATTACTGTCCACACTACGCCTTGCCTCCTGTCTTCTTCGTTTCTTCTTATTCCTTGTCAGAACTTCTTGAAACACGCCCTCCTCGTCTGACTGGCTGCTTTCAGAGTCCATGTTAATAACGCCGTGAGAAGTAGCCATGTCTTCTGGTGACTGAGTCTCCATCTCAGTACCCAGCATGGGGGGAGGGGGGGGGGGAAGGTGGTAGGTAGGAATATATTTTCACACATAAACCTAACATTCCCTAATTTAACCCTGTACTCTAATTTCGAGGTAAAGGGGGGTCTAAACCCTCTGGTTATGGGTTAGGATAAGGAAAATAAGGTAAATGGTAATTAAATAGTTTTGGTGAGTTATATCCCTTTCTAACTAAGGTTAGGTTAAGGATGGTTAAGTTGAACTGATGTAGAGAAAATTCCCATTATTATCATATTTTCCATTAACCTCCCTCCCCCCAGGTAATAGAGGTTAGGTTGAGGAAGGTTGAATTATGTGAAAAAAATATGCTACGAGTATGATGCAATGTTGAACCAAGATTCGTGTATCAGAGGTTAGGTCCAGGGCGGTTGGGTTGATGCATAAACAACACCTTCTTCCCATAAATACAATAAATTTGAAGTTAGATAAAGGAGGTTAGGCCCAGGACGGCTGGGTTGATGCACAAATAACACGGTCCTCCCATATTTATGATAAATTTGAAGTTTAATAAATGGAGGTTAGGTCAAGGACTGTTGGGTTGATGCACAAACAACACGTCCTTCCATATTTACGATAAATTTGAAGTTAGATGAAGGGAGGTTAGGTCCAGGACGGTTGGGTTGATGTGTAAAAACAAAACACATACCCAACACTATATCTACAATATTGAACACAGTTCCAAGTTTTAAAGGAGAGGGACTGTTAGGTCCATATCCAAAACATCAGTTTTCTGTGAATATGGTTACAATGTTCAACAAAGATCCTAGCAGGTTAGGCACAGTGCGGATAGGTTCATATCCAAAACTTCAGTTTTTGAAGAAAAATAGGTAAAAGCTCCAAGACTCTTGCAGGTTAGGCACGGGCATTTAGGTACATATCCAAAAAACATCACTTCTCTGAGTATATGTAGTATCAGAGGCTAGGTCCAGGTTCAGATGGAATGGATGAAAATGTGGGTAAAATGGGTTTTTGGCTGTGCTATGATACACAACATTTAGGCATATTTGGTGGAAATTGTCTCCAATTTGATGGCGATAGCTTACATTTCCCCAACTTTAATCAAATCTGCTAGGTCAGGGATAGGTAAGGCTATGTAGGGTAGGTTGGAATATGTGAAAACTCGGGTAAAATGGTCTTTGGCTGAGCTATGTAACAAATCATTTTGGGTATATTGGTAGAAATTGTCTTAAATTAGGTTGAATTTAGGTGAGTAAGCATAAATTTCACGAACTCTAATCAAATCTAGCTTGGGATATGCTAGGTCAGGTTAGGTAAGGCTGTGTAAGGTAAGATGGAATAGGTGAAAAACTTGGGTGAAATGAACTTTGACCATGCTAAGATACAAAACATTTGGGTATATTCGGTGGAAATTGGCATAAATTAGGTAAAATTTAGGTGGGAAAGGCATAAATTTTGCCAACTATAATCAAATCTGACTTTGGATATGCCAGGAGAGGATGGGTAGGGATGTCTAGGGCAGGTTGGAATAGGCGAAAACTCAGCTAAAATAAACTTTGACTATGCTAGATACAAAACATTTGGGCATATTCGGTGGAAATTGGCTTAAATTAGGTAAAATTTAGGTTGGAAAGGCATAAATTTCGTCAACTATAATCAAATCTGACTTTGGATATGCCAGGAGAGGATGGGTAGGGATGTCTAGGGCAGGTTGGAATAGGTAAAAACTCAGCTAAATGAGCTTTGGCCGTGCTATGTTCCAAAACATTTTTGGGTATATTTGGTGGAAATTGTCTTAAATTAGGTCAAATTTATATGGGATAACTTAAATTTCGCCTACTTTAACCAAATCTAGGTTTGGATATGCTAGGATAGGTTAGGTGAGGTTGCGTAGGGTAGGATGGTATAGGAGAAAATGTAGGTAAAAAAATGGGCTTTGGCAGTGCTGTGATACACAACATTTGGATATATTTGGTGGGAATTGCCTTAAATTAGATAGAATTTAGGTGGGATAGCTTAAATTTCGCCGACTCTAACAAAATCTAGGTTTGGATATGGTAGGATAGGTTAGGTAAGGTTGCATAGGGTAGGATGGAATAGGAGAAAATGTAGGTAAAAATGGGCTTTGGCAGTGCTGTGATACGAAACATTTGGGGATATTTGGTGGGAATTTCCTTAAATTAGGTCGTATTTATGTGGGATAGCTTAAATTTCGCAGACTTTAACCAAATCCAGGTTTGGATATGCTAGGATAGGTTAGGTGAGGTTGTGTAGGGTAGGATGGAATAGGAGAAAATGTAGGTAAAAATGGGCTTTGGCAGTGCTGTGATACACAACATTTGGGTATATTTGGTGGAAATTGCCTCAAATTAGGTCATATTTAGGCGGCATAGCATAAATTTCGCCAACTTTAACCAAATCCAGGTTTGGATATGCTAGGTCAGGTTAGGGGAGGTTGTGTAGGATAGTATGGAATAGGAGAAAATGGGCTTTGGCAGTGCTATGCTACGCAACATTTGGGTATATTTGGTGGAAATTGCCATAATTTATGTCGAATTAAAGTGGCATAGCTTAAATTTCGCCAACTTGAACTAAATCTAGGTTTGATTATGCCAGGTCAGGTTAGGTGAGGTCGTGTATGGAAGGTCATATATAATATCTTAGGGTAATGAACTAGTATGTTTAAGAAATAGTGTAAATTTTCCTATTTGGGGTTCGAGCTATATGGCAGACTCATAAAATGTATGGACAGAGGCGACATAGGCTTGTATGTGAGGATATGGGATGCTCATATTTAGTAAGTTTAGCTAGGTTGAATTTAGTCAAATTTGCGTAGTATAAGTATATTTTTGATAGATTTAGATGAATTTAAGTTTTAACAGGATGCATTTTGATAAGATATAGCAAATTTGTCTAAAATTATCATAGAAAATACTGACTCGAACCTAACCCCACCTGCCCTAACATAACTAAGGCTAGAACAAATAAGTCTGTTAGATGGTTTAAATAAATACATAAATATGGTGGTCTGATTGGAGAGAATGTAACAAGGAAGGTATTAATAAGACATAAAAATAGTGGACATATGTTAGATGAATAGTTTAGCACTAATAATGTTGATATCTTAATGGAAAAAGAATGTGTTATATATTGAGCTTATTGGAAGTTATATGAACCATTTTTATATGTGAAATTCTGACTTTTGGGGAGTTGGTTAAACTCAGCATATTATAATTAATGTCCTAAATATACCCCAGAAAAATATCATGCAAATTGTGTATTGTTTGACCCAGTTGGTTGTGTTTGTACATATATAGCACAATTAATATACTTGTGTATTAATTGTGCAGATTATGTATTTTGCATAAGTTTATTGAAATTATGTATTGATTATATTTCTATAAATTGTGTATTGTTTTGTGAAAGTTGTATGTATTAATTGTATATGTTTTTGTATGTGTATTTGCGGAAATTGCATAGTTGTGTATTTAATGAATATGTGCTAGTTATGTATTGTTCAGATTTTGGTAAGTTGTGTATTGATTATATTTTTGAGCAAGTTGTGTAAATGCCGCAATTGTATTTGTGTAAATCGTGTATTTATGCTAGTTGTGTATTTTCATATTTGGGGTAGTTATGTATTGTACGTATTTGTGCTAGATATGCATTTGTGCAAGTTGTGTGTAATAATTATGAAAGATGTGTAATATTGTATAAGTTGTGTATTAATTGCGCATGTTGTGTAATTGCATATGGACGAATTGTTTATTTATACCTTTGCGTATTGATTGTCATTGTGCAAGCTGAGTAATTATATAGCAAGTTTTCTTGTATTAATTGTGCAAAGATGTAAAATAATTGAACAAACTGTGTAATAATTTTTGTGATAATAGTGCATTTATGCAAGTTGTGTTTAATTTGTTGAAGTGGAACTGGTGCAACTGTATTTGTGTGTGAAAATTGTGTATTTTGTGTAAGCTCTGTAATTTGATAAAATAGATCTTCATGGTGTAAGTGTATTTTGGTTTATGAGACAATGTGTGGGTATTTTGTGAAAATTACGTTTGTGAAATTGTGTAATTTTAGTGAAAGAGCATTTTTGATTGTCTAAATGCATAAGCATTTTGATATATTTGTGCAAAATACCGTACTTTGTGTAAATGTCATACTCTGAGTGTACATGCAATATTGTGTAAATGGTATATTTTTGTTTGCAACTGACATATTTTGTATGAAAATCTCATATTTTTATGTGATGGTATATTTAGAGTGTAAATAATATATTTTGAGCATAAATGGCATATTTGGTGTGTAAATGCTGTATTTTCTGTGTGTATGGCATAAATTACATCTGATTAATGGGGAAATGGTGGCAAAAAACTAGGCTATTCTCTATGAATGCATAGGTTTTTGAAGTATGTGTAGGTATGCATGATTGTATTTGCGAGTGTTGGTTTAGAAACAAGTTAGCTGATTTGCGTAGCAAGACTAGGATTTTTTGAGGCGTAGAAATGATTAGCCTATGAATATAGTGGCTAACATCCAGCTGAGTTGCTAGATGGATGAATTGAGGTGCGACATTTGGATATCTATTTGATGGATGTGAGGACAGTTGACTAGCCTATGAACACAGCCACTAATCTGCTGTACTGCCAGATGTGTGGTAACTACTTGTGGATTATAGTAGAATATCTAGATATAGGGTTTTCATAATTGCTGTTGTGTATAAAACTAGAATAAGAGATATTTATTAAAACTATTATTGTAAACTAATACTTAAAGTGGGATCCCTTGGTTGTTTTAAGCATAGGGTGGACATGAATGAGATTGGGTGGAAATATATAGGAGCTGCCTCGTATGGGCCAATAGGACCTCTGCAGTTACCTTTATTCTTATCTTCAGCTCACCTGCTATGCTGCCAGATGTACGATTCTGCTTAAATTGCAGTACGACATTTGGGCTTCTGTTATACTTTTGAACTTATCACTGAATAATGATTACAGTTGTGGATAATTAAAATGTATGTTCTTAAACCTCCGATTAGGTTAGGTGGGGATGGATAGTCTAGTCATTTTTGAATAATAACATCAAAGGTCGCATTGGTTGTCTGGTGACGTCATACATAGTTGACCAGTAAGGTACTGTAATACCTTCACACCTATATGCTAATGACCATCAATACCTTATCCCTATACCTGAGGTCGCTTTTCACGATGTCACTAAACAACAACAATAACTGTTCAGTAGAATGTATTTGTTTGTTATAAATAATATGTTAGGTTAGGTTAGGTTAGGAAGGTTTGATCGGGTTTATGAATAACAGAAAATATAAGTAATGAGCGAAAATACGAGCTATTGTAGCTGAATATCAACTCTGATGAAGCATAGAGTATAGGTGAGGTATTAAGCCTGATTAAGAGTTCACACTTATGTGTGAACCTCCTGGGATCCGCATTTAGCGCGCCTCGCGCCACATTAGGGATGATGACGTCAGAAACGAAGGCTTTATTTCAAAACATGAGAGGCTTGCTTTTCATTGAAGTCACCATGCCTGGCAGGGGACTGTTAGTTTATACAGCAATGTTGGATTAGTACTGAAATCGCATTGAAGTCTCCATGCCTGGCAGGGTACTGTTAGTTTATACAGTAATATTGGATTAGTACTGAAATCGCATTGAAGTCACTACGCCTGGCAGGGGACTGTTTTCATACAAATGGATGATAGTGGGTTTTCAATTTTATTTGCCCTATGCTCAATAAACGATCCTTGAAGAAAGATGGACAAAGCTTAAATTACATTCTCTAGATAGACGAAGAACAAATAGGGGTGACATGATAGAGGTGCTAAAGAATGGACATGATAAAGGGGGATATTAATAGGCTATAAACACGAGATATAATACGAAACAATGGGTATAAATTGGAATAAGTTTTAGATTTAGGAAAAAGACCTGGGCAAATACTCCTTTGGTGACAGAGCTGAACTCATTTCTCGTGTTAATTTGAAATCTTAACTTTGAAATGATCCTAGAAAAATGGAAATGCCTTATTGAGAAAAACGAGCTTATAATGGATGACGTCATTGTTCATTAGGCTTGACAGAAGGCGGTCTTTTAATCCCCCTTTACTATAAATATTGAAAATGGGAATAAATACACTATAACAGAAAACGGACTTATTCAGGGAAGATGAAGACTGGCTAGCTGATGACGTCATTGACCAATGCCTGTGCATGGGTCACTGGGGTAACGAAATTTGGGTGTGCCAGGGACAGGCTTTTTAATCCCCAGGCAAGTGGAATCGAGAAAACCCAGGGTGCGTAGACCGGCTGTGGAAAAAAAAGTTCGTAAAACCTAGGGTGCGTAGACCGCCATAGGAAAAAAAGTTCGTAAAACCCAGGGTGCGTAGACCGGCATAGGAAAAAACAAAATAGCCGGTCTACGCCCATGGTGAGAAGACCGGCAGTCGGAAAAAACAAAATTGCCGGTCTACGCCCATGGTGCGTAGACCGGCAGTCGGAAAAAACAAAATTGCCGGTCTACGCCCCATTTCCCACTACTACCTTGGCATGGTGTTCACTACCCTTGGCATAGTGTTCACTACCCTTGGCGTGGTGTTCACTACCCTGGGCGTGGTGATCACTACCCTTGGCGTAGTGTTCCCTACCCTTGGTGTGGTGTTCACTATCCTTTGCGTGGTGTTCACTATCCTTAGCGTGGTGTTCACTATCCTTAGCGTGGTGTTCACTATCCTTAGCGTGGTGTTCACTATCCTTAGCGTGGTGTTCACTACCCTTGGTGTGGGTTCACTATCCTTAGCGTAGTGTTTACTATCCTTGGCGTGATGTTCACTATCCTTGGCGTGGTGTTCACTACCCCTAGTGTGGTGTTCACTATCCTTGCCGTAGTGTTCACTATCCTTGTGTGGTGTTCACTATCCTTGGCGTGATGTTCACTATCCTTGGCGTGGTGTTCACTATCCTTGGCGTGGTGTTCACTAACCTTGGCGTGGTGTTCACTGAACTTGGCGTGTTGTTCACTATCCTTAGCGTGGTGTTCACTATCCTTGGAGTTGTGTTTACTATCCAAGGCGTGGTGTTCACTATCCTTGGCGTGGTGTTCACTATCCTTAGCGTGGTGTTCACTATCCTTAGCGTGGTGTTCACAACCCTTGCCGTGGTATTCACTACCCTTGGCGTGGTGTTCACTACCCTTAGCGTGATGTTCACTGAACTTGCCGTGGTGTTCACTACCCATAACATGGTGTTCACTACCCATAACGTGGTGTTCACTACCCTTAACGTGGTGTTCGCTACCCATGACGTCATGTTCACTACCCTTTGCGTGGTGTTCACTACCCTTGGCTTGGTGTTCACTACCTTCGGTTAGTGTTCACTACCAATGGCATGGTGTTCACTACTCTTAGCGTGGTGTTCAGTACCCTTAGCGTGGTGTTCACTATCCTTGGCGTGGTGTTCACTACTATTGGCGTGGTGTTCACTACCCTTGGAGTGGTGTTCACTACCCTTCACGTGGTGCTCACTACCCTGGACGTGGTGTTCACTACCCTTGGCATGGTGTTCACTACCCTTGGCATAGTGTTCACTACCCTTAGCGTGGTGTTCACTACCCTTGGCATGGTGTTCACTACCCTTGGCGTGGTGTTCCCTACCCTTCGCGTGGTGTTCACTACCCTTAGCGTGGTGTTCACTACCCTTGGCGTCATGTTCACTACCCTTGGCGTGGTGTTCACTATCCTTGGCGTGGTGTTTACTATCCTTGGCGTGGTGTTCACTAACCTTGGCGTGGTGTTCACTGAACTTGGCGTGGTTTTCACTATCCTTGGAGTGGTGTTTACTATCCTTGGCGTTGTG
The DNA here is from genome assembly GCF_040958095.1 of Procambarus clarkii. Lineage (NCBI taxonomy): Eukaryota > Metazoa > Arthropoda > Malacostraca > Decapoda > Cambaridae > Procambarus > Procambarus clarkii. Next base: position 8,194,502 of record NC_091169.1, read on the forward strand.
TTCACTGAACTAGGCGTGGTGCTTTCAAAATATCCCAATAGTTTTCAAAATATCCCAAACATCCCATATTCGACCCTTGAGCCTTATTTTCTAGCAAATTCTAGCTCTCGGTACGTATTCGCAGTTTGAAATTACGACTTTTTATATCGAAAATATGTCAATTACTGAGAGCGGCAAAGGGTCACATTTTGCCCAAACCCTTCCTTTCAGTTTTCAAAATATCCCAAACATCCCAAATTTGACCCTTGAGCCATATTTTGGAGTTAAATTCTGGCTCTCTGCACGTATTCGCAGATTGAAATTACGACTTTTTATACCGAAAATATGCCAATTACTGAGAGCGGCGATATGTCACATTTTGCTCAAACTTCCCTGCAATTCTCAAAGTATCCAAAACATCCCAAAATCGACCCTTAAGCCATATTTCAGAGCCAAATTCTGGCTCTCTGCGTGTATTCGCAGTTTGAAATTACAAAATATGCCTATTACTGAAAGCAGCGATGGATCACATTTTGCCCGAACCCTCCCTGCAGATTTAAAAGTATCCCAAACATCTCAAATTGGAAGCTTGAGCCATATTTTGGAGACAAATTCTAGCTCTCTGCACGTATTCGCAATTTGAAGTTACGTATTTTTATACCGAAAATATGCCAATTACTAAGAACGGCAAAGGGTCACATTTTGCCCAAACCCTTCCCTGCAGTTTTCAAAATATCCCCAACCTCCCAAATTCGACGCTTGAGCCATATTTTGGAGCCAAATTCTGGCTCTCTGGACGAATTCGCAGTTTGAAATTACGATATTTTATACCGAAAATATGCCAATTACTGAGAGCGGCGAAGGGTCACATTTTGACCCCCCACCTCCCTGCAGTATTCAAAATATCATAAACATCTCAAATTTGACCCTTGAGCCATATTTTGGAGCCAAATTCTGGCTCTCTGCACGTATTCGCTGATTGAAAATACGAATTTTTATACCGAAAATATGCCAATTACTGAGAGCGGCGAAAGGTCACATTTTGACCCCCCACCTCCCTGCAGTATTCAAAATATCACAAACATCCCAAATTCGACGCTTGAGCCACATTTTGGAGCCAAATTCTGGCTCTCTGCACGTATTCACAGTTTGAAATTACGATTTTTATACTGAAAATATCTTAATTACTGAGAGCAGCGATTTGTCACATTTTGCCCAAACCCCCCCTGCAGTTTCCAAAGTATCCCAAACATCCCAAATTCGACCCTTGAGCAATATTTTGGAGCCAAATTCTGGCTCTCTGCACATATTCGCAATTTGAAATTGCGGCTTTTTATACCGAAACTATGCCCATTACTGATATTGGCGATGGGTCACATTTTCACCAAACCCCCCCTGCAGTTTTCAAAATATCCCAAACATCCCAAATTTGACCCTTGAGCCTTATTTTGGAACTAAATTGTTGATCTGTGCACGTATTCGTAGGTTGAAATGACGATTTTTTATACAGAAAATATGCCAATTACTGAGAGCGGCGATATGTCACATTTTGCTCAAACTTCCCTGCAATTCTCAAAGTATCCAAAACATCCCAAAATCGACCCTTAAGCCATATTTCAGAGCCAAATTCTGGCTCTCTGCGTGTATTCGCAGTTTGAAATTACAAAATATGCCTATTACTGAAAGCAGCGATGGATCACATTTTGCCCGAACCCTCCCTGCAGATTTAAAAGTATCCCAAACATCTCAAATTGGAAGCTTGAGCCATATTTTGGAGACAAATTCTAGCTCTCTGCACGTATTCGCAATTTGAAGTTACGTATTTTTATACCGAAAATATGCCAATTACTAAGAACGGCAAAGGGTCACATTTTGCCCAAACCCTTCCCTGCAGTTTTCAAAATATCCCCAACCTCCCAAATTCGACGCTTGAGCCATATTTTGGAGCCAAATTCTGGCTCTCTGGACGAATTCGCATTTTGAAATTACGATATTTTATACCGAAAATATGCCAATTACTGAGAGCGGCGAAGGGTCACATTTTGACCCCCCACCTCCCTGCAGTATTCAAAATATCATAAACATCTCAAATTTGACCCTTGAGCCATATTTTGGAGCCAAATTCTGGCTCTCTGCACGTATTCGCTGATTGAAAATACGAATTTTTATACCGAAAATATGCCAATTACTGAGAGCGGCGAAAGGTCACATTTTGACCCCCCACCTCCCTGCAGTATTCAAAATATCACAAACATCCCAAATTCGACGCTTGAGCCACATTTTGGAGCCAAATTCTGGCTCTCTGCACGTATTCACAGTTTGAAATTACGATTTTTATACTGAAAATATCTTAATTACTGAGAGCAGCGATTTGTCACATTTTGCCCAAACCCCCCCTGCAGTTTCCAAAGTATCTCAAACATCCCAAATTCGACCCTTGAGCAATATTTTGGAGCCAAATTCTGGCTCTCTGCACATATTCGCAATTTGAAATTGCGGCTTTTTATACCGAAACTATGCCCATTACTGATATTGGCGATGGGTCACATTTTCACCAAACCCCCCCTGCAGTTTTCAAAATATCCCAAACATCCCAAATTTGACCCTTGAGCCTTATTTTGGAACTAAATTGTGGATCTGTGCACGTATTCGTAGTTTAAAATGACGATTTTTTATACAGAAAATATGCCAATTACTGAGTGCAGCGATGGGTCTTATTTTGCCTAAACCCGTCTGCAGTTGTCAAAATATCCAAAACATCCCAAATTCGACCATTGAGCCAGTTTTTTGGAGCCAAATTCTGGCTCTCTGCACGTATTCACAGATTGAAATTACGACTTTTTATACCGAAAATATGCCAATTACTGAGAGCGGCGATGGGTCACATTTTGTCCAAACTCCCCTGCATATCTCAAAGTATCCAAAACATCCCAAAATCGACCCTTGAGCCATATTTTAGAGCCAAATTCTGGCTCTCCGCGTGTATTCGCAGTTTGAAATTACAAAATATGTCAATTACTGAAAGCGGCGATAGATCACATTTTGCCCGAACCCTCCCTGCAGATTTAAAAGTATCCCAAACATCCCAAAATGTAAGCTTGAGCCATATTTTGGAGTCAAATTCTAGCTCTCTGCACGTATTCTCAATTTGAAGTTACGTATTTTTATACCGAAAATATGCCAATTACTAAGAGCGGCGAAGGGTCACATTTTGCCCAAACCCTTGCCTGCAGTTTTCAAAATATCCCAAACATCCCAAATTCGACGCTTGAGCCATATTTTGGAGCCAAATTCTGGCTCTCTGCACGCATTTGCAGTTTGAAATTACGATGTTTTATACCGAAAATAGGCCAATTACTGATAGCGGCGAAGGGTCACATTTTGCCCCCCCCCCCCCCTGCAGTGTTCAAAATATCATAAACATCTCAAATTCGACCCTTGAGCCATATTTTGGAGCCAAATTCTGGCTCTCTGCACGTATTCGCTGATTGAAATTACGAATTTTTGTACCGAAAATATGCCAATTACTGAAAGCAGCGATGGATCACAATTTGCCCGAACCCTCTCTGCGGTTTAAAAGTATCCCAAACATCCCAAATTCGACGCTTGAGCCATATTTTGGAGTCAAATTCTCGCTCTCTGCACGTATTCGCAGCTTGAAATTACGTCTTTTTATACCAAAAATGTGCTAATTACTGAAAGCTGCGATGGATCACATTTTACCCAAACACTCCCTGCACTTTTTAAAATATCCCAAACATCCCAAATTCGACGCTTGAGCCATATTTTGGAGTCAAAATCTCTCTCTCTGCACGTATTCGCAGTTTGAAATTACGTCTTTTTATACCGAAAATATGCCAATTACTGAAAGCTGCGATGGATCACATTTTGCCCAAACACTCCCTGCAGTTTTTAAAATATCACAAACATCCTAAATATGACGCTTGAACCACATTTTGGAGCCAAATTCTGGCTCTCTGCACGTAATCACAGTTTGAAATTACGATTTTTATACTGAAAATAAATTAATTACTGAGAGCAGCGATGGATCACATTTGGCCCAAACCCCCCCTGCAGTTTCCAAAGAATCCCAAACATCCCAAATTCGAAGCTTGAGCAATAATTTGAAGCAAAATTCTGGCTCTCTGCACATATTCGCAGTTTGAAATTGCGACTTTTTATACCGAAAATATGCCCATTACTGATAGCGTCGATTGGTCAAATTTTCACCCCCCCCCCCCCCGCAGTTTTCAAAATATCCCAAACATCCCAAATTTTACCCTTGAGCCATATTTTGGAACCAAATTCTGGATCTGTGCACGTATTCGCAGTTTGAAATGACGACTTTTTATACAGAAAATATGCCAATTACTGTGTGCAGCGATAGGTCTCATTTTGCCTTAACCCCTCTGCAGTTGTCAAAATGTCAAAAACATCCCAAATTCTACCTTTGAGCCATATTTTTGGAGCCAAATTCTGGCTCTCTGCACGTATTCGCAGTTTAAAATTACGAATTTTTATACGACAATATGCCAATTACTGAAAGCGGCGATGGATCACATTTTGCCCAAACCCTCCCTGCAGTTCTCAAAATATCCCAAACATCCCAAATTCGACGCTTGAGCCATATTTTGGAGAAAAGTTCTGGCTCTCTACACGTATTTGAAGTTTGAAGTTACTTTTTATACCGAAAATATGCCAATTACTGAGAGCTGCGATGGGTCACATTTTGCCCAAAATCCACTTGCAGTTTTCAAAATATCCAAAACATCCAAAATTCGAAGCTTGAGTCATATTTTGGGGCCAAATTCTGGCTCTCTGCACGTATTCGCAGTTTGAAATTACAATATTTTATACCGAAAATATGCCAATTACTGAGAGCAGCGATGGGTCACATTTTTGCCCAAACCCCCCTGCAGTTTTCAAAATATCCTAAACATCCGAAATTCGACCCTTGAGCCTTATTTTCGAGCAAATTCTGGCTCTCGGTACGTGTTCGCAGTTATAAATAACGACTTTTATACCGAAGATATGCCAATTACTGAGAGCGGTAAAGGGTCACATTTTGCCCAAACCCTTCCCTGCAGTTTTAAAAATATCCCAAACATCCCAAATTCGACCCTTGAGCCATATTTTGGAGTTAAATTCTGGCTCTCTGCACGTATTCGCAGATTGAAATTACGACTTTTTATACCGAAAATATGCCAATTACTGAGAGCGGTGATGGGTCACATTTTGCCCAAACTCCCCTGCAATTCTCAAAGTATCCAAAACATCCCAAAATCAACCCTTGAGCCATATTTTAGAGCCAAATTCTGGCTCTCTGCGTGTATTCGCAGTTTGAAATTACAAAATATGCCAATTACTGAGAGCGGCGATGGATCACATTTTGCCCGAACCCTCCCTGCAGATTTAAAAGTATCCCAAACATCCCAAATTGGAAGCTTGAGCCATATTTTGGAGTCAAATTCTAGCTCTCTGCACGTATTCGCAATTTGAAGTTACGTATTTTTATACAGAAAATATGCCAATTACTAAGAGCGACGACGGGTCACATTTTGCCCAAACCCTTCCTGCAGTTTTTAAAATATCCCAAACATCCCAAATTCGACGATTGAGCCATATTTTGGAGCAAATTCTGGCTCTCTGCACGTATTCGCAGTTTGAAATTACGATATTTTATACCGAAAATATGCCAATTACTGAGAGCAGCGATGGGTCACATTTTGCCCAAACCCCCCTGCAGTTTTCAAAATATCCCAAACATCCCAAATTCGACCCTTGAGCCTTATTTTCGAGCAAATTCTGGCTCTCGGTACGTGTTCGCAGTTTGAAATAACGACTTTTTATACCGAAAATATGCCAATTACTGAGAGCGGCGAAATGTCACATTTTGCCCCCCCCCCCCCCCCTTGCAGTGTTCAAAATATCATAAACATCTTAAATTCGACCCTTGAGCCATATTTTGGAGCCAAATTCAGGCTCTCTGCACGTATTCGCAGATTGAAATTACGAATTTTTATACCGAAAATATGCCAATTACTGAGTGCGGCGATGGGTCACATTTTCACCAAAACCCCCTGCAGTTTTCCAAATATCCAAAACATCCTAAATTCGACTTTTGAGCCATTTTTTTGGAGCCAAATTCTGGCTCTCTGCACGTATTCGCAGTTTGAAATTACGACTTTTTATACCGAAAATATGCCAATTACTGAGAGCGGCGATGGGTCACATTTTACCCAAACCCCCACCTGCAGATTTCAAAATGTAACAAACATCCCAAATTAGACCCTTGAGATATATTTTGGAGTCAAATTCTGGCTCTCTGCATGTATTCGTAGTTTGAAAATACGTCTTTTTATAACGACAATATGCCAATTGCTGAAAGCAGCGATGGATCACATTTTGCCCAAACCCTTCCTGCAGTTTTCAAAATACCCCAAATATCCCAAATTCGACGATGGAGCCACGTTTTCGAGCCAAATTCTAGCTCTCTTCACGTATTCGCAGTTTGAAATTACGATTTTTATACTGAAAATATGTTAATTACTGAGAGCAGCGATGGGTCACATTTGGCCCAAACCCCCCCTGCAGCTTCCAAAGAATCCCAAACATCCCAAATTCGACGCTTGAGCAATAATTTGGAGCAAAATTCTGGCTCTCTGCACATATTCGCAGTTTGAAATTGCGACTTTTTATACCGAAAATATGCCCATTACTGATAGCGTCGATTGGTCAAATTTTCACCAAACCCCCCCCTGCAGTTTTCAAAATATCCCAAACATCCCAAATTTGACCCTTGAGCCATATTTTGGAACCAAATTCTGGATCTGTGCACGTATTCGCAGTTTAAAATTACGAATTTTTATACGACAATATGCCAATTACTGAAAGCGGCGATGGATCACATTTTGCCCAAACCCTCCCTGCAGTTCTCAAAATATCCCAAACATCCCAAATTCGACGCTTGAGCCATATTTTGGAGAAAAGTTCTGGCTCTCTACACGTATTTGAAGGTTGAAGTTACTTTTTATACCGAAAATATGAAAATTACTGAGAGCTGCGATGGGTCACATTTTGCCCAAAATCCCCTTGCAGTTTTCAAAATATCCAAAACATCCAAAATTCGAAGCTTGAGCCATATTTTGGGGCCAAATTATGGCTCTCTGAACGTATTCGCAGTTTGAAATTACGATATTTTATACCGAAAATATGCCAATTACTGAGAGCAGCGATGGGTCACATTTTGCCCAAACCCCCCTGCAGTTTTCAAAATATCCCAAACATCCCAAATTCGACCCTTGAGCCTTATTTTCGAGCAAATTCTGGCTCTCGGTACGTGTTCGCAGTTTGAAATAACGACTTTTTATACCGAAGATATGCCAATTACTAAGAGCGGCAAAGGGTCACATTTTGCTCAAACCCTTCCATGCAGTTTTAAAAATATCCCAAACATCCCAAATACGACCCTTGAGTCATATTTTGGAGCTAAATTCTGGCTCTCTGCACGTATTCGCAGATTTAAATTACGACTTTTTATACCGAAAATATGCCAATTACTGAGAGCGGCGATGGGTCACATTTTATCCAAACTCCCCTGCAATTCTCAAAGTATCCAAAACATCCCAAAATCGACCCTTGAGCCATATTTTAGAGCCAAATTCTGGCTCTCTGCGTGTATTCGCAGTTTGAAATTACAAAATATGCCAATTACTGAGAGCGGCGATGGATCACATTTTGCCCGAACCCTCCCTGCAGATTTAAAAGTATCCCAAACATCCCAAATTGGAAGCTTGAGCCATATTTTGGAGTCAAATTCTAGCTCTCTGCACGTATTCGCAATTTGAAGTTACGTATTTTTATACCGAAAATATGCCAATTACTAAGAGCGACGAAGGGTCAGATTTTGCCCAAACCCTTCCTGCAGTTTTCAAAACATCCCAAACATCCCAAATTCGACGATTGAGCCATATTTTGGAGCAAATTCTGGCTCTCTGCACGTATTCGCAGTTTGAAATTACGATATTTTATACCGAAAATATGCCAATTACTGATAGCGGTGAAGGGTCACATTTTGCCCCCCCCCCCCCCTGCAGTGTTCAAAATATCATAAACATCTTAAATTCGACCCTTGAGCCATATTTTGGAGCCAAATTCGGGCTCTCTGCACGTGTTCGCAGATTGAAATTACGAATTTTTATACCGAAAATATGCCAATTACTGAGTGCGGCGATGGGTCACATTTTCACCAAACCCCCCTGCAGTTTTCAAAATATCCAAAACATCCTAAATTCGACTTTTGAGCCATTTTTTTTGGAGCCAAATTCTGGCTCTCTGCACGTATTCGCAGTTTGAAATTACGACTTTTTATACCGAAAATATGCCAATTACTGAGAGCGGCGATGGGTCACATTTTGCCCAAACCCCCACCTGCAGATTTCAAAATGTAACAAACATCCCAAATTCGACCCTTGAGCTATATTTTGGAGTCAAATTCTGGCTCTCTGCATGTATTCGTAGTTTGAAAATACGTCTTTTTATAACGACAATATGCTAATTGCAAAAACCAGCGATGGATCACATTTTGCCTAAACTCTCCCTGCAGTTTTCAAAATATTCCAAACATCCCAAATTCGACGCTTGAGCCATATTTAAGAGAAAAATTCTGGCTCTCTGCACGTATTCGCAGTTTGAAATTACGACTTTTTATACCAAAAATATGTTAATTACTGAGAGTGGCGATGGGTCACATTTTGAACAAATATCCCATGCAGTTTCCAAAATATCCCAAATATCCTAAATTCGACGATTGAGCCATATTTTGGAGCAAATTCTGACTCTCTGCACGTATTCGCAGTTTGAAATTACGATATTTTATACCGAAAATATGCCAATTACTGAGAGCGGCGATGGGTCACAATTTCACCAAACCCCCCTGCAGTTTTCAAAATATCCCAAACATCCCAAATTTGACCCTTGAGCCAAATTTTGGAAGAAAATTCTGGCTCTCTACACGTATTAGAAGTTTGAAGTTACTTTTTATACCGAAAATATGCCAATTACTTTGAGCAGCGATGGGTCACATTTTGCTCAAAATCCCCCTGCAGTTTTCAAAATATCCAAAACATCCCTAATTCGAAGGTTGAGCCATATTTTGGCGCCAAATTCTGGCTCTCTGCACGTAGTCGCAGTTTGATATTACGATATTTTATACCGAAAATATGCCAATTACTGAAAGCAGCGATGGGTCACATTTTGCCCAAACCCCCGTGTAGTTTTCAAAATATCCCAAACATCCCAAATTCTACCCTTTGAGCCTTATTTTCGAGCAAATTCTGGCTCTCGGTACGTGTTCGCAGTTTGAAATTACGACTTTTTATACGAAAAATATGCCAATTACTGAGAGCGGCGATGGGTCACATTTTCACCAAACCCCCCTGCAGTTTTCAAAATATCCCAAACATCCCAAATTCGACCCTTGAGCCATATTTTGGAGTTAAATTCTGGCTCTCTGCACGTATTAGCCGATTGAAATTACGACTTTTTATACCGAAATATGGCAATTACTGAGAGCGGCGATAGGTCACATTTTGCCCAAACTCCCCTGCAATTCTCCAAGAATCCAAAACATCCCAAAATCGACCCTTGAGCCATATTTTAGAGCCAAATTCTGGCTCTCTGCGTGTAATCGCAGTTTGAAATTACAAAATATGCCAATTACTTAGAGCGGCGATGGATTACATTTTGCCCGAACCCTCCTTGCAGATTTAAAAGTATCCCAAACATCCCAAATTGGAAGCTTGCACCATATTTTGGAGTCATATTCTCGCTCTCTGCACGTATTCGCAGTTTGAAGTTACTTCTTTTTATACCGAATCCAAATTCGGATTCGAATTTATACCATCCCAAATTCGATAATTACTAGGAGCAGCGAAGGGTCAAATTTTGCCCAAATCGCCCTGCAGTTTTCAAAATATCCCAAACATCCCAGATTCGACGCTTGAGCCATATTTTGGAGCCAAATTCTGGCTCTCTGCACGTATTCGCAGTTTGAAATTACGATATTTTAAACCGAAAATATGCCAATTACTGAGAGCGGCGAAGTGTCACATTTTGCCCCCCCCCCCCCCCTTACAGTGTTCAAAATATCATAAACATCTCAAATTCGACCCTTGAGCCATATTTTGGAGCCAAATTCTTTCTCTCTGCACGTATTCGCAGATTGAAATTACGAATTTTTATACCGAAAATATGCCAATTACTGAGAGCGACGATGGGTCACAATTTGCCCAAACCTCCTGCAATTCTCAAAATATCCCAAACATCCAAAATTCGACCCTTGAGCCATATTTTGGAGCAAAATTCTGGCTCTCTGCATGTATTCACAATTTGAAATTACTACTTTTTATATCGAAAATATGCCAATTACTGAAAGCGGCGATGGATCACATTTTGCCCGAACCCTCCCTGCAGTTTAAAAGTATCCCAAACATCCCAAATTCGACGCTTGAGCCATATTTTGGAGTCAAATTCTCGCTCTCTGCACGTATTCGCAGTTTAAAATTACGTCTTTGTAAACCAAAAATGTGCTAAATACTGAAAGCTGCGATGGATCATATTTTGCCCAAACACTCCCTACAGTTTTTAAAATATCCCAAACATCCCTAATTCGACGCTTGAGCCATATTTTGGAGTCAAGTTCTCGCTCTGTGCACGTATTTGCAGTTTGAAATTACGTCTTTTTATACCGAAAATATGCCAATTACTGAAAGCTGCGATGGATCACATTTTGCTCAAAAACTCCCTGCAGTTTTTAAAATATCACAAACATCCCAAATTCGACGCCTGAGCCACATTTTGGAGCCAAATTCTGGCTCTCTGCACGTATTCACAGTTTGAAATTACGACTTTTTATACCGAAAATATGCCAATTACTGAGAGCGGCGATGGGTCACATATTCACCAAACCCCCCTGCAGTTTTCAAAATATCCCAAACATCCCATATTTGACCTTTGAGCCATATTTTGCTCTTGCAAAATATGGCATATGACATCACTTCACACATCAAATTTTGCCCAAACCCCCCTGCAGTTTTCAAAATATCTTAAACATCCAAAATTCAACCCATGAGCAATATTTTGGAGCCAAATTCTTGCTCTTTGCACGTATTTGCAGTTTAAAATTACGAATTTTTATACCAAAAATATGCCAATTACTGAGAGCAGCGATGGGTCAAATTTTGTCCACGCCCCCCTCGGCAATTTTCAGAATATCCCAAACATCCCAAATTTGACCCGTGAGCCATATTTTGGAGCCTAATTCTGGCTCCCTGCATGTATTCGCAGTTTTAAACTACGACTTTTTATACCGAAAATATGCCAATTACTAAAAGCGGCGATGGATCACATTTTGCCCAAACCCTCCCTGCAGTTTTCAAAATATCACAACATCCAAAATTCCACGCAAGGTCCATATTTTGGAGCAAAATTCTGGCTCTCTACGTATTCGCAGTTTGAAATTACGACATTTTGTAACGAAAATATGCCAATTACTGAGAGCAGCGATGGGTCTCATTTTGCCCAAACCCCACCTGCAGTTTTCAAAATATCCCAAACATATCAAACTCGAAGCTTGAGCCATATTTAAGAGCCAAATTCTGGCTCTCTGCACGTATTCGCAGTTTGAAATTACGTCTTTTTATACCGAAAATAAGCCAATTACTGAAAGCGGCGATGGATCACATTTTGCCCAAACCCTCCATTCAGTTTTCAAAATATCCCAAACATCATAAATTCGAAGCTTGAGCCATATGTTGGAGCCAAATTCTGGCTTTCTGCTTGTATTCGCAGTTTGAAATTACGAATTTTTACACCGAAAATATATTAATTACTGAGAGCTGAGATGGGTCACCTTTTGCCCAAACCCCCCCTGCAGTTTTCAAAATATTCCAACTATCCCAAATTCGAAGCTTGAGCCATATTTTGGAGCCAAATTGTGACTTTCGGCACGTGTTCGCAGTTTGAAATTACGACTTTTTATACAGAAAATATGCCAATTACTAAGAGCGACGATGGGTTACATTTTGCCCAAACCCCATGCAGTTTTCAAAATATCCCAAACATCCCAAGTTCGACCCTTGAGCTATATTTTGGAGCCAAATTCTGGCTCTCTGCACGTATTTGCAGTTTGAATTTATGTCTTTTTATACCGAAAATATGCAAATTACTGAAGGCAGCGATGGGTCACATTTTGCCCAAAATCCCCTGCAGTTTTCAAAATATCATAAACATCCCAAATTTGAAGCTTTTACCATGGTTTGGAGCCAAATTCTGGCTTTCTGCACGTATTCGCAGATTGAAATTACGACTTTTTATACCGAAAATATGCCAAATACTGAGAGAAGAGATGGGTCACATTTAATTAATTCGATTAATAAATCCCAGTGTCCTATTCCTCTTATTACGAACATTCATGCATTGATCCTTTTGTTTTAAATTCTTACTAATCATAACTCCCAGATCCCTTTCGCAATCCGACTTCGCAATCTCAACACCATTTAGCTCGTATCTTGTAACTCTATCATCATTACCTAGCCTCAGAACTTAACATTTATCAGCATTAAACTGCATTTGCCAATCATTTGACCATTTCAAAACTCTATCTAGATCAACTTGAAGTGATAGTGAGTCCTCCTCCGAATTAATTTCCCTACCGATTTTCGTATCATCGGCAAATTTGCAAATGTTGCTACTCAAACCTGAATCTAAATCATTTATATATATTATAAACAACAGAGGTCCCAGGACAGAGCCCTGAGGTACTCCACTAACAACATTATCCCACTCTGACTTAACCCCATTTATACTAACTCTGTTTCCTTTGGAATAGCCATGCCCTAATCCAAGTTAATATAGCTCCCCCAATACCATGAGCTTCTTTTTTTTTAATTAGTCTTTCATGTGGCACTGTATCAAAAGCTTTGCTAAAGTCAAGGTACACAACATCACAATATGTTGGTACACAAAAAGGTACACAAAACATATTGGGAAAACTGCAGTGGATTTTGTGCAAAATGTGACCCATCGCCGCTCTCAGTAATTGGCATATTTTCGGTATAAAAAGTCGTAATTTCAAACTAGGGGGGGGTTTGGGCAAAATGTGACCCATCGCCGCTCTCAGTAATTAACATATTTTCGGTATAAAAAGTCGTAATTTCAAACTGCGAACACGTGCAGAGAGCCAAAATTTGGCTCCAAAATATGGCTAAAGCGTCGAATTTGGGATGTTTAGGATATTTTAAAAACAACAGGGAGGGTTTAGGCAAAATGTGATCCATCGCCGCTTTAAGTAATTGGCATTTTTTCGGAATAAAAAGACGTAATTTCAAACTGCGAATACGTGCAGAGAGCCAGAATTTGGCTTCAAAATATTGCTCACGTGTCGAACTTGGAATGTTGGGGATATTTTGAAAACTGAAGGGGGTGATTGGGCAAAAAGGAACCCATCGCAGCTCTCAGTAATTAGCATATTTCCTGTATAAAAAGTCGCATTTTCAAATTGCGAACACGTGCCGAGAGCTAGAATTTGGCTCTAAAATATGGCTCAAGCGTCAAATTTGGGATGTTTGGGAGGTTTTGGGCAAAATGTGACCCATCTCTTCTCTCAGTATTTGGCATATTTTCGGTATAAAAAGTCGAAATTTCAAACTGCAAATACGTGCAGAGAGCCAGAATTTGGCTCCAAAATATAGCTCAAGGGTCGAATTTGGGATGTTTGGAATATTTTGAAAACTACAGGGGGGTTTGGGCAAAATGTGACCCATCGCCGCTCTCAGTAATTGGCATATTTTCGGTATAAAAAGTCGTAATTTCAAACTGCGAACACGTGCAGAAAGCCAGAATTTGGCTCCAAAACATGGTAAAAGCTTCAAATTTGGGATGTTTGGGATATTTTGAAAACTGCATGGGGTTTGGGCAAAATGTAACCCATCGTCGCTCTTAGTAATTGGCATATTTTCTGTATAAAAAGTCGTAATTTCAAACTGCGAACACGTGCCGAAAGTCAGAATTTGGCTCCAAAATATGGCTCAAGCTTCGAATTTGGGATAGTTGGAATATTTTGAAAACTGCAGGGGGGGTTTGGGCAAAAGGTGACCCATCTCAGCTCTCAGTAATTAAGATATTTTCGGTATAAAAAGTCGTAATTTCAAAGTGCGAATACATTCAGAAAGCCAGAATTTGGCTCCAACATATGGCTCAAGCTTTGAATTTGGGATGTTTGGGATATTTTGGGACCTGCAGGGGGGGGGGGCGGATTTGGGCAAAATGTGAACTATCACCGCTCTCATTAATTGGCATATTTTCGGTATAAAAATTCGTAATTTCAAACTGCGAATACACAGAGAGCCAGAATTTGGCTCCAAAATATGGACCTAGCGTCGAATTTGGGATGTTTGGGATATTTTCAAAACTGCAGGGAGGGTTTGGGCTAAATGAGATCCATCGCCGCTTTCAGTAATTGGCATATTTTCGGTATAAAAAGTCGTAGTTTTAAACTGCGAATACATGCAGAGAGCCAGAATTTGGCTCCAAAATAAGCTCAAGGGTCGAATTTGGCATATTTGGGATATTTTGAAAATTGCAAGGACGGGGGGGGTGGGCGTGGGCAAAATTTGATATATCGCTGCTCTCAGTAATTGACATATTTTTGGTATAAAAATTTTCGTAATTTTAAATTGCAAATACGTGCAAAGAGCCAGAATTTGGCTCCAAAATATGACTCGTGGGTCGAATTATGGATGTTTAAAATATTTTGAAAACTGCAGGGGGGTTTGGGCAAAATGTGATCCATCGCCGCCTTTAGTAATTGGCATATTTTAGGTATAAAAAGTCGTAAATTCAAACTAGGGGGGGGGGGGGGAGGGGGGGTTAGGGAAAAAGAAACCCATCGCAGCTCTCAGTAATTAGCATATTTTCTGTATTAAAATTCGTAATTTCAAACTGCGAACACGTGCAGAGAGCCAGAATTTGGTTCCAAAATATGGCTCATGCTTCGAATTTTGGATGTTTGGGATATTTTGGAAACTGCAGGGGGGGTTTGGGCAAAATGTGAACCATCGCTGCATTAGTAATTGTTATATTTTCGGTATAAAAATTCGTATTTTTAAACTGCAAATACGTGCCGCGAGCCAGAATTTGTCTCCAAAATATGATTAAAACGTCGAACTTGGATTGTTTGGGATATTTTGAAAACTACAGGGGACATTGGACAAAATGTGAGCCATCGCCGCGCTCAGTAATTGGCATATTTTCGGTGAAAAATTCGTAATTTCAAACTGCGAACACGTGCAGAGAGCCAGAATTTGGCTCCAAAATATGGCTCAAGCGTCGAATTTGCGATGTTTGGCACATTTTGAAAACTGAATGGAGGATTTGGGCAAAATGTGATCCATCGCCGCTTTCAGTAATTGGCTTATTTTCTGTATAAAAAGACGTAATTTCAAACTGCGAATACGTGCAGAGAGCCAGAATTTGGCTCTTAAATATGGCTCAAGCTTCGAGTTTGATATGTTTGAGATATTTTGAAAACTGCAGGTGGGGTTTGGGCAAAATGAGACCCATCGCTGCTCTCAGTAATTGGCATATTTTCGGTATAAAAAGACGTAATTTCAAACTGCGAATACGTGTATAGTGCCTGAATTTGGCTCCAAAATATGGCTCAATGGTCGAGTTTGGGAGGTTTGGGATATTTTGAGAATTGCAGGTGGGTTTGGGCAAAATCTGACCCATCGCCGCTATAGGTAATTGGCATATTTTCGGTATAAAAAGCCGTAATTTCAAACTGCGAATACGTGCAGAGAGCCAGAATTTGGCTCCAAAATATAGCTCAAGCTTCGAATTTGGGATGGTTGGGATATTTTGAAAACTGCAGGGGGGGTTTGGGCAAAATGTGACCCATCGCAGTAGTCAGTAATTAATATATTTTCGGTATAAAAAGTCGTAATTTCAAACTGCGAATACGTGCAGAAAGCCAGAATTTGGCTCCAACATATGGTTCAAGTTTCGAATTTCGGATGTTTGGGATATTTTGGGAACTGCAGGAGGGGTTTGGTCAAAATGAGACCCATTGCCGCTCTCAGTAATTGGCATATTTTCGTTACAAAATGTCGTAATTTCAAACTGCGAATACGCAGAGAGACAGAATTTTCCTCCAAAATATGGACCTTGCGTGGAATTTTGGATGTTGTGATATTTTGAAAACTGCAGGGAGGGTTTGGGCAAAATGTGATCCATCGCCGCTTTTAGTAATTGGCATATTTTCGGTATAAAAAGTCGTAGTTTAAAACTGCGAATACATGCAGGGAGCCAGAATTAGGCTCCAAAATATGGCTCACGGGTCAAATTTGGGATGTTTGTGATATTCTGAAAATTGCCGAGGGGGGCGTGGACAAAATTTGACCCATCGCTGCTCTCAGTAATTTGCATATTTTTGGTATAAATTTTCGTAATTTTAAACTGCAAATACGTGCAAAGAGCCAGAATTTGGCTCCAAAATATTGCTCATGGGTCGAATTTTGGATGTTTAAGATATTTTGAAAACTGCAGGGGGGTTTGGGCAAAATTTGATGTGTGAAGTGATGTCATATGCCATGTTTTAAAAGAGCAAAATATGGCTCAAAGGTCAAATTTGGGATGTTTGGGATATTTTGAAAACTGCAGGGGGGTTTGGTGAAAATGTGACACATCGCCGCTCTCAGTAATTGGCATATTTTCGGTATAAAAATTCGTAATTTCAAACTGTGAATACGTGCAGAGAGCCAGAATTTGGCTCCAAAATGTGGCTCAAGCGTCGAATTTGGGATGTTTGTGATATTTTAAAAACTGCAGGGAGTTTTTGGGCAAAATGTGATCCATCGCAGCTTTCAGTAATTGGCATATTTTCGGTATAAAAAGACGTAATTTCAAACTGCGAATACGTGCAGAGAGCGAGAATTTGACACCAAAATATGGCTCAAGCGTCGAATTTGGGATGTTTAGGATACTTTTAAACTGCAGGGAGGGTTCGGGCAAAATGTGATCCATCGCCGCTTTCAGTAATTGGCATATTTTCGATATAAAAATTTGTAATTTCAAATTGTGAATACGTGCAGAGAGAAAGAATTTGGCTCCAAAATATGGCTCAAGGGTCGAATTTGAGATGTTTATGATATTTTGAACACTGTAGGGGGGGGCAAAATGTGACACTTCGCCGCTCTAAGTAATTGGCATATTTTCGGTTTAAAATATCTTAATTTCAAACTGCGAATACGTGCAGAGAGCCAGAATTTGGCTCCAAAATATGGCTCAAGCGTCGAATCTGGGATGTTTGGGATATTTTGAAAACTGCAGGGCGATTTGGGCAAAATGTGACCCTTCGCTGCTCCTAGTAATTATCGAATTTGGGATGGTATAAATTCGAATCCGAATTTGGATTCGGTATAAAAAGAAGTAACTTCAAACTGCGAATACGTGCAGAGAGCGAGAATATGACTCCAAAATATGGTGCAAGCTTCGAATTTGGGATGTTTGGGATACTTTTAAATCTGCAAGGAGGGTTCGGGCAAAATGTAATCCATCGCCGCTCTCAGTAATTGGCATATTTTGTAATTTCAAACTGCGATTACATGCAGAGAGCCAGAATTTGGCTCTAAAATATGGCTCAAGGGTCGATTTTGGGATGTTTTGGATACTTTGAGAATTGCAGGGGAGTTTGGGCAAAATGTGACCTATCGCCGCTCTCAGTAATTGCCATATTTCGGTATAAAAAATCGTAATTTCAATCTGCGAATACGTGCAGAGAGCCAGAATTTAACTCCAAAATATGGCTCAAGGGTCGAATTTGGGATGTTTGGGATATTTTGGAAACTGCAGGGAAGGGTTTGGGCAAAATGTGACCCTTTGCCGCTCTCAGTAATTGGCATATTTTTCGTATAAAAAGTCGTAATTTCAAACTGCGAACACGTACCGGGAGCCAGAATTTGCTCGAAAATAAGGCTCAAGGGTAGAATTTGGGATGTTTGGGATATTTTGAAAACTACATGGGGGTTTGGGCAAAATGTGACCCATCGCTGCTCTCAGTAATTGGCATATTTTCGGTATAAAATATCGTAATTTCAAACTGCGAATACTACGTGCAGAGAGCCAGAATTTGGCTCCAAAAAATGGCTCAAAAGTCGAATTCAGGATGTTTTGGATATTTTGAAAACTCCAGGGGGGTTTGGTGAAAATGTGACCCATCGCCGCACTCAGTAATTGGCATATTTTCGGTATAAAAATTCGTAATTTCAATCTGCGAATACGTGCAGAGAGCCGGAATTTTTCTCCAAAATATGGCCCAAATGTCGAATTTAAGATGTTTATGATATTTTGAACACTGCAGGGGGGGGGGGCCAAAATGTGACCTTTCGCCGCTCTCAGTAATTGGCATATTTTCGGTATAAAATATCGTAATTTCAAACTGCGAATACGTGCAGAGAGCCAGAATTTGCTCCAAAATATGGCTCAATCGTCGAATTTGGGATGTTTGGGATGTTTTGAAAACTGCAGGAAGGGTTGGGCAAAATCTGACCCTTCGTCGCTCTTAGTAATTGGCATATTTTCGGTATATAAATACGTAACTTCAAATTGCGAATACGTGCAGAGAACTAGAATTTGACTCCAAAATATGGCTCAAGCTTCCAATTTGGGATGTTTGGGATACTTTTAAATCTGCAGGAAGGGTTCGGGCAAAATGTGATCCATCGCCGCTCTCAGTAATTGGCATATTATGTAATTTCAAACTGCGAATACACGCAGAGAGCCAGAATTTGGCTCCAAAATATGGCTCAAGGGTCGATTTTGGGATGTTTAGGATACTTTGAGAATTGCTGGGGAGTTTGGGCAAAATGCGACCAATCGCCGCTTTCAGTAATTGGCATATTTTCGGTATAAAAAGTCGTAATTTCAACCTGCGAATACGTGCAAAGAGCCAGAATTTAACTCCAAAATATGGCTCAAGGGTCGAATTTGGGATGTTTGGGATATTTTTAAAACTGCAGGGAAGTGTTTGGGCAAAATGTGACCCTTTGCCGCTCTCAGTAATTGGCATATCTTCAGTATAAAAAGTCGTTATTTCAAAAAGCGAACACGTACCGAGAGCCAGAATTTGCTCGAAAATAAGGCTCAAGGGTCGAATTTGGGATGTTTGGGATATTTTGAAAACTGCAGGGGGGTTTGGGCAAAATGTGACCCATCGCTGCTCTCAGTAATTGGCATATTTTCGGTATAAAATATCGTAATTTCAAACTGCGAATACGTGCAGAGAGCCAGAATTTGGCCCCAAAATATGGCTCAAGCTTCGAATTTTGGATTTTTTGGATATTTTGAAAACTGCAAGTGGATTTTGGGCAAAATGTGACCCATCGCAGCTCTCAGTAATTGGCATATTTTCGGTATAAAAAGTAAGTTCAAACTTCAAATACGTTTAGAGAGCCAGAACTTTTCTCCAAAATATGGCTCAAGCGTCGAATTTGGGATGTTTGGGATATTTTGAGAACTGCAGGGAGGGTTTGGGCAAAATGTGATCCATCGCCGCTTTCAGTAATTGGCATATTGTCGTATAAAAATTCGTAATTTTAAACTGCGAATGCGAGAGAGAGCCAGAATTTGGCTCAAAAAATATGGCTCTAAGGTAGAATTTGGGATGTTTTTGATATTTTGAAAACTGCAGGGGGGGTTTGTTGAAAATTTGACCAATCGACGCTATCAGTAATGGGCATATTTTCGGTATAAAAAGTCGCAATTTCAATCTGCGAATATGTGCAGAGAGCCAGAATTTTGCTAAAAATTATTGCTCAAGCTTCGAATTTGGGATGTTTGGGATTCTTTGGAAACTGCAGGGGGGGTTTGGGCCAAATGTGACCCATCGCTGCTCTCAGTAATTAATATATTTTCAGTATAAAAATCGTAATTACAAACTGTGATTACGTACAGAGAGCCAGAATTTGGCTCCAAAATGTGGCTCAAGCGTCATATTTAGGATGTTTGTGATATTTTAAAAACTTCAGGGAGTGTTTGGGCAAAATGTGATCCATCGCAGCTTTCAGTAATTGGCATATTTTCGTTATAAAAAGACGTAATTTCAAACTGCAAATACGTGCAGAGAGAGATTTTGACTCCAAAATATGGCTCAAGCGTCGAATTTGGGATGTTTGGGATATTTTAAAAACTGCAGGGAGTGTTTGGGTAAAATGTGATCCATCGCAGCTTTCAGTAATTAGCACATTTTTGGTATAAAAAGACGTAATTTCAAACTGCGAATACGTGCAGAGAGCGAGAATTTGACTCCAAAATATAGCTCAACCGTCGAATTTGGGATGTTTGGGATACTTTTAAACCGCAGAGAGGGTTCGGGCAAAATGTGATCCATCGCCGCTTTCAGTAATTGGCATATTTTGTAATTTCAAACTGCGAATACACGCAGAGAGCCAGAATTTGGCTCTAAAATATGGCTCAAGGGTCGATTTTGGGATGTTTTGGATACTTTGAGAAATGCAGGGGAGTTTGGGCAAAATGTGACCCATCGCCGCTCTCAGTAATTGGCATATTTTCGGTATAAAAAGTCTTAATTTCAATCTGCGAATACGTGCAAAGAGCCAGAATTTGGCTCCAAAAATATGGCTCAATGGTCGAATTTGGGATGTTTTGGATATTTTGACAACTGCAGACGGGTTTAGGCAAAATAAGACCCATCGCTGCACTCAGTAATCGGCATATTTTCTGTATAAAAATTCGTCATTTCAAACGGCGAATACGTGCACAGATCCAGAAGTTGGTTCCAAAATACGGCTCAAGGGTCAAATTTGAGATGTTTGGGATATTTTGAAAACTGCAGGGGGGTTTGGTGAAAATGTGACCCTTCGCCGCTATCAGTAATGGGCATATTTTCGGTATAAAAAGTCGCAATATCAAACTGCGAATATGTGCAGAGAGACAGAATTTGGATCCAAATTATTGCTCAAGCGTCGAATTTGGGATGTTTGGGATACTTTGGAAACTGCAGGGGGGGGGGGTTTTGGGCAAAATGTGACTCATCGCTGCTCTCAGTAATTGGCATATTTTCGGTATAAAAAGTAGTAATTTAAATCTGCGAATACGTGCAGAGAGCCAGAATTTAACTCCAAAATATGGCTCAGGGGTAGAATTTGGGATGTTTTGGATATTTTGAAAACTGCAGGGAAGGGTTTTGGGCAAAATGTGACCCTTTGCCGCTCTCAGTAATTGGCATATTTTCGGTATAAACAGTCGTAATTTCACACTGCGAACACGTACCAAGAGCCAGAATTTGCTCGAAAATAAGGCTCAAGGGTCGAATTTGGGATGTTTCGGATATTTTGAAAACTGCAGGAAGGTTTGGGCAAAATGTGACCCATCGCCGCTCTCAGTAATTGGCATATTTTCGGTTATAATAATTCGTAATTTCAAACTGCGGATACGTGCAGAGAGCCAGAATTTGGCTCCAAAAATATGGCTCAAAGGTCGAATTTGGGATGTTTTGGATATTTTGACAACTGCAGAGGGGTTTAGGCAAAATAAGACCCATCGCTGCACTCAGTAAATGGCATATTTCTGTATAAAAAATCTTCATTTCAAACTGCGAATACGTGCACAGATCCACAATATAGTTCCAAAATAAGGCTCAAGGGTCAAATTTGGGATGTTTGAGATATTTTGAAAACTGCAGTGGGGGTTTGGTGAAAATGTGACCCATCGCCGATATCAGTAATGGGCATAGTTTCGGTATAAAAAGTCGCAATTTCAAACTGCGAATATGTGCAGAGAGCCAGAATTTGGCTCCAAAATATTGCTCAAGGGTCGAATTTGGGATGTTTGGGATATTTTAAAAACTACAGGGAGTGTTTGGGCAAAATATGACCCATCGGTGCTCTCAGTAATTAAGATATTTTCAGTATAAAAATCGTAATTTCAAACTGTGAATACGTGCAGAGAGCCAGAATTTGACTCCAAAATGTGGCTCAAGCGTCGAATTTGGGATGTTTGTGATATTTTAAAAACTACAGGGAGTGTTTGGGCAAAATGTGATCCATCGCAGCTTTCAGTAATTGGCATATTTTCGGTATAAAAAGTCGTAATTTCAAACTGCGAATATGTGCAGAGAGAGGGATTTGACTCCAAAATATGGCTCAAGCGTCAAATTTGGGATGTTTGGGAAATTTCAAAAACTGCAAGGAGTGTTTGGGCAAAATGTTATCCATCGCAGATTTCAGTAATTAGCACATTTTTAGGATAAAAAGACGTAATTTCAAACTGCGAATACGTGTAGAGAGCGAGAATTTGACTCCAAAATATGGCTCAAGCGTCGAATTTGGGATGTTTGGGATACTTTTAAACCGCAGGGAGGGTTCGGGCAAAATGTGATCCATAGCCGCTTTCAGTAATTGGCATATTTTCGATATAAAATATCGTAATTTCAAACTGCGAATACGTGCAGAGAGCTAGAATTTGACTCCAAAATATGGCTCAAGCTTCCAATTTGAGATGTTTGGGATACTTTTAAATCTGCAGTTAGGGTTCGGGCAAAATGTGATCCATTGCCGCTTTCAGTAATTGGCATATTTTGTAATTTCAAACTGCGAATACACGCAGAGAGCCAGAATTTGGCTCTGAAATATGGCTTAAGGGTCGATTGTGGGATGTTTTGGATACTTTGAGAATTGCAGGGAAGTTTGGGCAAAATGTGACATATCGCCGCTCTCAGTAATTAGCATATTTTCGGTATAAAAAGTCGTAATTTCAATCTGCGAATACGTGTAGAGAGCCAGAATTTAACTCAAAAATATGGCTCAAGGGTCAAATTTGGGATGTTTGGGATATTTTAAAAACTGCAGGGAAGGGTTTGGGCAAAATGTGACCCTTTGCCGCTCTCAGCAATTGGCATATTTTCGGTATAAAATGTCGTAATTTCAAACTGCGAATACGTACCGAGAGCCAGAATTTGCTCGAAAATAAGGCTCAAGGGTCGAATTTGGGATGTTTGGGATATTTTGAAACTATTGGGATATTTTGAAAACACCACGCCTAGTTCAGTGAACACCACGCCAAGGATAGTAAACACCACTCCAAGGATAGTGAACACCACGCCAAGTTCAGTGAACACCACGCCAAGGTTAGTGAACACCACGCCAAGGATAGTAAACACAACGCCAAGGATAGTGAACACCACGCCAAGGGTAGTGAACATGACGCCAAGGGTAGTGAACACCACGCCAAGGGTAGTAAACACCACGCTATGGGTAGTGAACACCATGCCATGGGTAGTGAACACCACGCCAAGGGCACTGAACACCACGCAATGGGTAGTGAACACCACGGCCAGGGTAGTGAACACCACGTGAAGGGTAGTGAACACCACTCCAAGGGTAGTGAACATGACGCCAAGGGTAGTGAACACCACGCCAAGGGTAGTAAACACCACGCCATGGGTAGTGAACACCATGCCATAGGTAGTGAACACAACGCCAAGGGCAGTGAACACCACGGAAAGGGTAGTGAACACCACGCTAAGGGTAGTGAACACCACGCTAAGGGTAGGGAACACCACGCCAAGGGTAGTGAACACCACGCCAAGGGTAGTGAACACCACGCCAAGGGTTGTGAACACTATGCCAAGGGTAGTGAACACCATGCCAAGGGTAGTGAACTTCACGTCCAGGGTAGTGAACACCACGTCCAGGGTAGTGAACACCACTCCAAGGGTAGTGAACACCACGCAAATTGTAGTGAACACCACGCCAAGGGTAGTGAACACCACGCAAAGGGTAGTGAACACCACGCCAAGGACAGTGAACACCACGCTAAGGGTATTGAACACCACGCTAAGGGTAGTAAACACCATGCCAAGGGTAGTGAACACCATGCCAATGGTAGTGAACACCATGCCAAGGGTAGTGAACACCACGTCCAGGGTAGTGAACACCACGTCCAGGGTAGTGAACACCACTCCAAGGGTAGTGAACACCACGCAAAGGGTAGTGAACACCACGCCAAGGGTAGTGAACACCACGCAAAGGGTAGTGAACACCACGCCAAGGATAGTGAACACCACGCAAAGGGTAGTGAACATGACGTCATGGGTAGTGAACACCACGTTAAGGGTAGTGAACACCACGCCAAGAGTAGTGAACACCACGTTAAGGGTAGTGAACACCACGCCAAGAGTAGTGAACACCACGTTAAGGGTAGTGAACACCACGTCAAGGGTAGTGAAGAACATGCCAAAGGTAGTGATCACCACGCCAAGGGTAGTGACCACCACGCCATGGGTAGTGAACACCATGCCATGGGTAGTGAACACCACGGCAAGTTCAGTGAACATCACGCTAAGGGTAGTGAACACCACGCCAAGGGTAGTGAATACCACGGCAATTGTTGTGAACACCACGCTAAGGATAGTGAACACCACGCTAAGGATAGTGAACACCACGCCAAGGATAGTGAATACCACGCCTTGGATAGTAAACACAACTCCAAGGATAGTGAACACCACGCTAAGGATAGTGAATACCACGCCAAGGATAGTAAACACCACGCCATGGGTAGTGAACACCATGCCATGGGCAGTGAACACCACGCCAAGAGTGGTGAACACCACGCCAAGGGCAGTAAACACCACGCCAAGAGTGGTGAACACCACGCCAAGTTTAGTGAACCCCACGCCAAGGGTAGTGAACATGACGTCATGGGTAGTGAACACCACGTTAAGGGTAGTGAACACCACGCCAAGAGTAGTGAACACCATTTTAAGGGTAGTGAACACCACGCCAAGGGTAGTAAACATGACGGCAAGGGTAGTGAACACCACGTCAAGGGTAGTGAAGAACCTGCCAAGGGTAGTGATCACCACGCCAAGGGTAGTGACCACCACGCCATGGGTAGTGTACACCATGCCATGGGTAGTGAACACCACGCCAAGGATAGTGAACATCACGCTAAGGGTAGTGAACACCACGCCAAGGGTAGTGAATACCACGGCATGGGTTGTGAACACCACGCTATGGATAGTGAACACCACGCCAAGGATAGTGAACACCACGCCTTGGATAGTAAACACAACTCCAAGGATAGTGAACACCACGCTAAGGATAGTGAACACCACGCCTAGTTCAGTGAACAAAACGTCAAAGATAGTAAACACCACTCCAAGGATAGTGAACACCACGCCAAGTTCAGTGAACACCACGCCAAGGTTAGTGAACACCACGCTAAGGATAGTGAACACCACGCCATGGATAGTGAACACCACGCCAAGGATAGTGAACACCACGTTAAGGTTACTGAACACCACGCTAAGGGTAGTGAACACCATGCTAAGGGTAGTGAACACCACGCACAGGGTAGTGAACATGACGCCTAGGGTAGTGAACACCACGCCAAGGATAGTGAACACCACTCCAAGGATAGTGAACACCACGCCAAGTTCAATGAACACCACTCCAAGGATAGTGAACACCACGCCAAGGATAGTGAACATCACGCAAAGGATAGTGAACTCCACACCAAGAATATTGAACACCACGCGAAGGATAGTGAACACCACACCAAAGGTAGTGAACACCACGCCAAGGATAGTGAACACCACGCCAAGGATAGTGAACTCCACACCAAGGATAGTGAACACCACGCCAAGGATAGTGAACACCACACCAAGGGTAGTGAACACCACGCCAAGGATATTGAACACCACGCCAATGATAGTGAACACTACGCTAAGGATAGTGAACACCACACCAAGGGTAGTGAACACCACGCTAAGGATAGTGAACACCACGCCAAGGATAGTGAACACTACGCTAAGTATAGTGAACACCACGCCAAGGATAGTGAACACTACGCTAGGGATAGTAAACAACACGCCAGAGGGTAGAGAACACCACGTCAAGGATAGTGAACACCACGCCAAGGATAATGAACAACACGCCAGAGAGTAGTGAACACCACGTCAAGGATAGTGAACACCACGCCAAGGATAGTGAACATTATTCTAAGGATAGTGAGCACCACACTAAGGAAAGTGAACACCACGCCAAGGATAGTGAACATAACACTAAGGATAGTGAACACTACGCTAAGGATAGTGAACATAACACTAAGGATAGTGAACACTACGCTAAGGATAGTGAACACCACACCAAGGGTCGATGAAAAGAAAACATCAATATTATGGTGCTTTAATTTTAACTAATTTGTTTGTCACATTTTTAACGTATTGCTCGATTACGTAAATTGCGATGTAATAGGAGTAGGCCACTATCTCCAGAGGAAGATCACATCTCGAGAAGATCACATCTCGAGAAGATCACATCTCGAGAAGATCACATCTCGAGAAGATCACATCACAGGAAGATCACATCACGGGAAGATCACATCTCGAGAAGATCACATTTCGAGAAGATCACATCTCGAGAAGATCACATCTCGAGAAGATCACATCACGGGAAGATCACATCTCGAGAAGATCACATCACGGAAAGATCACATCTCGAGAAGATCACATCTCGAGAAGATCACATCACGGGAAGATCACATCTGGAGAAGATCACATCTCGAGAAGATCACATCTCGAGAAGATCACATCACGGGAAGATCACATCTCGAGAAGATCACATTTCGAGAAGATCACATCTCGAGAAGATCGCATCTCCAGAAGATCACATTCCCAGAAGATCACATCTCCAGAAGATCACATCTCCAAAAGATAGCATCTCCAGAAGATCACATCACCAGAAGATCACATCACCAGAAGATCACATCACCAGAAGATCACATCTCCAGAAGATCACATCTCGAGAAGATCACATTTCCAGAAGATCACATTCCCAGAAGATCACATCTCTAGATGATAACATCTCCAGAAGATCACATCACCAGAAGATCACATCACGAGAAGATCACATCACCAGAAGATCACATCTCCAGAAGATCACATCTTCAGAAGATCACATCTCAAGAAGATCACATCTCGAGATCACATCTCGAGAAGATCACATCTTGAGAAGATCACATCACCAGAAGATCACATCTCGAGAAGATCACATCTCGAGAAGAACACATCTCGAGAAGATCACATCTCGAGAAGATCGCTTCTCAAGAAGATCACATCTCCAGAAGATCACATCACCAGGAGATCACATCTCCAGAAAGTCACATCTCGAGAAGATCACATCTCGAAATGATCACATCTCCAGAAGATCACATCTCCAGAAGATCACATCTCGAGAAGATCACATCACCAGACGATCAAATCTCCAGATGATCACATCTCGAGATGATCACATCTCGAGATGATCACATCTCCAGAAGACCACATCTCGAGAAGATCACATCACCAGAAGATCACATCTCGAGAAGATCACATCCCTAGAAGATCACATCTCCAGAAGATCACATCTCCAGAAGATCACATCTCGAGAAGATCACATCTCGAGAAGATCACATCCCCAAAGGATCACATCTCCAGAAGATCACATCTCGAGAAGATCATATCTCTAGAAGATCACATCACCAGAAGATCACATCTCCGGAAAATCACATCTCGAGAAGATCACATCTCCAGAAGATCACATCTCCAGAAGATCACATCTCCAGAAGATCAAATCTCCAGAAGATCACATGTTCAGAAGATCACATCTCCAGAAGATCACATCTCCAGAAGATCACATCTCCAGAGGAAGAACACATCTCCAGAAGATCACATCTCGAGAAGATCACAACACAGGAAGATCTCATCTCGAGAAGATCACATCTCGAGAAGATCACATCTCGAGAAGATCACATCACAGGAAGATCACATCTCGAGAAGATCACATCTCGAGAAGGTCACATCTCGAGAAGATCGCATCTCCAGAAGATCACATTCCTAGAAGATCACATCTCCAGAAGATCACATTACCAGAAGATCACATTCCCAGAGAATCATATCTCCAGAAGATAACATCTCCAGAAGATCACATCTCGAGAAGATCACATCTCCAGAAGATCACATCACCAGAAGATCACATCTCTAGAAGATAACATCTCCAGAAGATCACATCACCAGAAGATCACATCACGGGAAGATCACATCACCAGAAGATCACATCTCCAGAAGATCACATCTTCAGAAGATAACATCTAAAGAAGATCACATCTCGAGATCACATCTCGAGAAGGTCACATCTTAAGAAGATCACATCACCAGAAGATCACATCTCGAGAAGATCACATCTCGAGAAGAACACATCTCGAGAAGATCACATCTCGAGAAGATCGCTTCTCGAGAAGATCACATCTCCAGAAGATCACATCACCAGAAGATCACATTTCCAGAAAGTCACATCTCGAGAAGATCACATCTCGAGATGATCACATCTCCAGAAGATCACATCTCCAGAAGATCACATCTCCAGAAGATCACATCTCCAGAAGATCACATCTCGAGATCACATCACCAGAAGATCAAATCTCCAGAAGATCACATCTCGAGAAGATCACATCTCGATATGATCACATCTCCAGAAGACGACATCCCCAGAACATCACATCTCCAGTAGATCACATCTCGAGAAGATCATATCTCGAGAAGATCACATCCCCAAAGGATCACATCTCCAGAAGATCACATCTCAAGAAGATCATATCTCTAGAAGATCACATCTCCGGAAAATCACATCTCGAGAAGATCACATCTCCAGAAGATCACATCTCCAGAAGATCACATCTCCTGAAGATCAAATCTCCAGAAGATCACATGTTCAGAAGATCACATCTCCAGAAGATCACATCGCCAGAGGAAGATCACATCTCCAGAAGATCACATCTCGAGAAGATCACATCTCTAGAAAATCCCGTCTCCAGAAGATCACGTCTCCAGAACATCACATCTACAGATGATCACATCTCCAGAAGATCACATCTCCAGAATATCACATCTCGGGAACATTACATCTCCATAAGATCACATCTCCAGAAGATCACATCACCAGAAGATCACATCTCCAGAAGATCACATCACCAGTTGATCACATCTCCAGAAGATCACATCACCAGTTGATCACATCTCGAGAAGATCACTTCTCCAGATGATCACATCAGCAGAAGATCACATCTCGAGAAGATCACATCTCCAAAAATCACATCTCGAGAAGATCACATCACCAAAAGATCACATCCCCAGAAGATCACATCCCCAGAAGATCACATCCCCAGAAGATCACATCCCCAGAAGATCACATCACCAGAAGATCACATCTCTAGATGATCACATCACCAGAAGATCACATCACCAGAAGGTCACATCTCGAGAAGATCACATCTCGAGAAGATCACATCTCCAGAAGATCAAATTTCCAAAAGATCACATCACCAGAAGATCACATTTCCAGAAGATCACATCACCAGAAGATCACATCTCGAGAAGATCAATATGCCAATTACTGAGAGCGGCGATGGAACACATTTTGCCCAAACCCCCCTGCAGTTTTCAAAATATCCCAAACATCCAAATTCGACACTTGAGCCATATTTTGGAGCCAAATTCTTGCTCTCTGCACTTATTCGAAGTTTTAAATTACGATTTTTTTCCGAAAATAAGCCAATAACTGGGAGCAGCAATAGGTCAAATTTTCCCCAAACCCCCCTCCATTTTTCAAAATATCCCAAACATTCTAAATTCGACGCTTAAGATATATTTTGGAGTCAAATTCTGGCTCTCTGCACGTATTCGCTGTTTGTAATTACTACTTTTAATACTGAAAATATGCCAATTACTGAGAGCTGCGATGGGTCACATTTTGCCTAACCCTCCCCCCCTGCAGTTTTCAAAATATCCCAAACATCCCAAATTCGACGCTTGAGCCCTATTTTGCAGCCAAATTCTGGCCCTCTGCACGTATTCGCAGTTTGAATATACGAATTTTTTTACCAAAAATATGCCAATTACTGAGAGAGGCGATGGGTCACATTTTGCCAAAACCCCCCTGCAGCTTTCAATATATTATAAACATCCCAAATTCGACGCTTGAGCCATATTTTGGAGCCAAATTCTGGCTCTCTGCACGTATTCGCAGTTTGAAATTACGACTTTTTATACCGAAAATGTGCCAATTTCTTGAATGCAGCGATGGATCACATTTTGCCCTAACCCTCCCTGCTATTTTCAAAATATCCCAAACATCCCAAATTCTACACTTGAGCCATATTTTGGATCCAAATTCTGGCTCTCTACACGTATTCGCAGTTTGAAATTTTGACTTTTTATACAGAAAATAGGCCAATTACTGAAGGTCAGGTCAGGTAGCGTCAGATCAGGTTGCGCCAGGTAAGGTTGCGTCAGGTCAGGTTGTGTCAGGTCAGGTTGTATCAGGTCAGGTTGCGTCAGGTCAGGTTGCGCCAGGTAAGGTTGCGTCAGGTCAGGTTGTGTCAGGTCAGGTTGCGTCAGGTCAGGTAGCGTCAGGTCAGGTCTGGTTGCGTCAGGTTAGGTTGCGTCAGGTCAGGTTGCGTCAGGTCAGGTTGTGTCAGGTCAGGTTGCGTCAGGACAGGTAGCGTCAGGTCAGGTTTGGTTGCGTCAGGTTAGGTTGCGTCAGGTCAGGTTGCGTCAGGTCAGGTTGCGTCAGGTCAGGTTGCGTCAGGTTAGGTTGCGTCAGGTCAGGTTGCGTCAGCTCAGGTAGGTTCAGGTTAAGTTGCGTCAGGTCAGGTTGCGTCAGGTCAGGTTGCGTCAGGTCAGGTTGCGTCAGGTCAGGTAGCGTCAGGGCAGGTAGCGTCAGGTCAGGTCAGGTTGCGTCAGGTTAGGTGGCGTCAATTCAGGTTGCGTCAGGTCAGGTAGCGTCAGGTCAGGTTGCGTCAGATCAGGTTGAGTCAGGTCAGGTAGCGTCAGGTCAGGTTGCATCAGGTCAGGTTCCGTCAGGTCAGGTAGTGTCAGGTCAGGTTGCGCCAGGTCAGGTTGCGTCAGGTCAGGTTGCGTCAGGTCAGGTTGCGTCAGGTTAGATGTCATTACCTAAACCGTGACTGACATATGAAGGTGATAGTATCTGTGTTCCAGTAACATGTGTGTGAGAATCCTTGTGAACCACATTTATTCCTGATAGAGTCTGTACGTACCAGAAATATCGAAGTTTAACTGTTTTATGATATATAATGAGATAAAGAGAAAGATATGTATAGAGAGAGGAAGACATGGAGACAGAGAGAGTAAGCCACACAAGCACACATATACTCAAACTTCGACATATATGAAAGTTTTACGTGTTCATTGTTGACTCAAAATCCGGAATTCTAGGTTCGATTACCAGTGGCTGCAGAAATGGCTTGGGCACATTTCCTCTAACCTAATGCATCTGTTCACTTAGCAGTAAATATGAACCCAGTACTTAGTCAGCATGTTGTGGGGTTGTATCGTGGGGTAGGGTAGTAATTGGACCTACTAAGCCGTTCACGACATAAAATGTTTGGGCACATTTCCTCTCATTAAATGCATCTGTTCACCTAGCAATAAATTGGTAGCCAGGAGTTAGTCAGCATGTTGTGAACTGGTATCATGGGAGAGCGAGAGAGGCAGAAATACAGAGAAAGAAACAGGCATAACAAACAAAGTCAGAAAGAGAACAGAAGAGAGGAAGATGAGAGAGAGAGACAACGAGAGAACGGCAACAGCCTGTTTGTATAAATTAGCTGTCCTCACTCCTACTCTGCAGATAAGGAGAAAAAACTCTTACAATGTTGATTGCCCTTTTTTTTCTAACTAATAGCTAACCACAATTCCTACAACTTCTCTCACAAAGTGAAAATAGTCCCTTTCAGTACCATAAAAGTTAGTAAATTATTAACCTTCATGAGTCTAAAAAACACTTGAGTTTCTCTCTTTAAATTTTACTTCTGTGTATATTAATTTAAATGTCGAAAAATGCCCTCAATATTGTCTAAGTTATCAACGTGTTGGTCTCCTTCTGGGCTTCACACTCCCCCTTCAGCTTCCAGTCAAGACGTCATCCTCCTCCTCCTCCCCAAATAACCCAAACAAAAACCCATCCACGCCAGGCAAATTTACGTCGGAGCTTTATCCTGTTTATTAACGCCCAAATACAATAATTACAGATATTATTTACTCAAACGTATCAAAGGTAACTGTTGCAGCCAAATATATATTTTGTTCAGGTGGAATATTGGAGCATTAAACCACCGACGACATGTTACCAAATTACTCAATATAAATATAAGAACCAGCTTTGGAAAACTTGGCGACCCCAGAATGGCCTAGTCGGATGGGAATATGTTCTCATGAGAACTGACGTGTGTTCGAGTCTGTCAAAACGGTGTAACTACAGGGCACAGATTTGTGTGTGTCCCGTCCTGTAGCTGCGTCCGTCCATCTCGACTGTGAGGTCTCTGGGTAGCTAAAACTTGACGTGACCTGACCTGACCCTGGGATGTGGGGAAGGGTGGAAGTCCGGGGGCCCACGGACCCACACCTGGACCCGAGTTAGATTAGGTAAGGCGAGGTCAGGTCGTGTCGGGTCAGGTCGAGTCTATATAATAAAATAAATAATATGTCTATATCTAATGTCTGTAATCTAATATCTAATGTAATGTAATTTAATGTAATATCTAATGTAATGTGTATATCTAATGTAATGTATATCTAATGTAATGTATATCTAATGTAATATATATGTATAATGTCTATATAATAAAATAAATAATATGTCTATATCTAATGCCTGTAATCTAATATCTAATGTAATGTAATTTAATGTAATATCTAATGTAATCTGTATATCTAATGTAATGTATATCTAATATAATGTATATCTAATGTAATGTATATCTAATGTAATATATATGTATAATGTCTATATAATAAAATAAATAATATGTCTATATCTAATGTCTGTAATCTAATATCTAATGTAATGTAATGTAATATCTAATGTAATCTGTATGTCTAATGTAATGTATTTATATAATAATATATATATATATATATATATATATATATATATATATATATATATATATATATATATATATATATATATATGTAATGTATATAATGTAATATGTATATGTAATGTAATGTATATGTATATGTAATGTATATAATGTATATGTAATGTATATAATGTCTATATAATAAAATAAATAATATGTCTATATCTAATGTCTCTAACCTAATATCTAATGTAATGTAATGTAATGTAATATCTAATGTAATCTGTATATCTAATGTAATGTATATATATAATGTCTATAAAATAAATAAAAAATTAAAAAATAAAAATAAAATAAATAAAAATGAATAAATAAAAATGAATAAATAAAACGCCGAATGAATCGCCGAATGAATCGTAAATCGTCGGGTAAGTCGTAGGGTAAATCGTCGGGTAAGTCGTCGGGTAAATCGTCGGTAAATCGTCGGATAAATCGTCGTGTAAATCGTCGGGTAAGTCGTCGGGTAAATCGTCGGGTAAATCGCCGGATAAATCGTCGGATAAATCGTCGGGTAAATTGTCGGGTAAATCGTCGGATAATTTTTACCCGTGTAAAAACGGGTAAACCCGACAAGTAAACCCGACGGGGTTTACCCGTCGTGTAAGTCGAATAAATAAAATAAAATAGTCGAAAATCTGTTCTCATGATAACTGACGTGTAAACTGTCAATTAAACACGTCGGGTAAACTGTCAGGGTAAAGCGTCGGGTAAACTGTCGGGTAAACGTCGGATAAAGCGTCGGGTAAAGCGTGAAAGACCTCTGCCAGTGTGTTGCTGGAGACCCCTGCCAGTGTGTTGCTGGAGACCCCTGCCAGTGTGTTGCTGGAGACCACTGCCAGTGTGTTGCTGGAGACCCCTGCCAGTGTGTTGCTGGAGACCCCTGCCAGTGTGTTGCTGGAGACCCCTGCCAGCGTGTTGCTGGAGAACCCTGCCAGTGTGTTGCTGGAGACCTCTGCCAGTGTGTTGCTGGAGACCCCTGCCAGTGTGTTGCTGGAGACCCCTGCCAGTGTGTTGCTGGAGACCTCTGCCAGTGTGTTGCTGGAGACCCCTGCCAGTGTGTTGCTGGAGACCTCTGGCAGTGTTGCAGGAGACCTCTGCCAGTGTGTTGCTGGAGACCCCTGCCAGTGTGTTGCTGGAGACCCCTGCCAGTCTGTTGCTGGAGACCTCTGCCAGTGTGTTGCTGGAGACCCCTACCAGTGTGTTGCTGGAGACCTCTGCCAGTGTGTTGCTGGAGACCCCTGCCAGTGTGTTGCTGGAGACCCCTGCCAGTGTGTTGCTGGAGACCTCTGCCAGTGTGTTGCTGGAGACCCCTGCCAGCGTGTTGCTGGAGACCTCTGCCAGCGTGTTGCTGGAGACCTCTGCCAGTGTGTTGCTGGAGACCTCTGCCAGTGTGTTGCTGGAGACCTCTGCCAGTGTGTTGCTGGAGACCTCTGCCAGTGTGTTGCTGGTGACCTGCTTAATAACTTACATAACTTAACCTAACCTAACCTGCTTAACCTAACTTACCTTACCTTTACCTATCTTACCTAACTTACCTAACTTAACCTAACTTACCTACCTTACATAACTTAACCTGCTTAACCTAACTTACCTTACCTTACCTATCTTACCTAACTTACCTAACTTAATCTTACATTCCCAAACTGATGTATCCTAACTTATCTAGTCCAACCAGACAATGATCTAACTTACATAATTATTCCTGCTTGTCTTTTGTGTTTCGTCAATCATTGTCTCATATTCATTTACTCTTTTCAAGGGTTAATTTCTCAAATGGACATTTTTGCATTTCAAGTGTTATTTGTTTAAGATTGGGTGTTTAACCATTTCAAAGGATTTTTGTTATATATTTGAATTTACTCGTTTCAAGGGTTAATTTCTCAAATGGTCATTTTTGCAGATCAAGGGTTATTTGTTAAAGTTCATCAAGTTGCTCATAAGTTGTATTTATTATGTTTGTTATCATTTATTCTTATTCCCCAACCCCTTAACCTAACCTCTTCTAATCTTAGTGTATTTAGTAAGGATAATATATTCAACAAATACGTCAAAAACACAATAAACTACATCTGAAAGGTTAGGTTAAAGGGTTGGGGAATAAGAACATATGATAGAACCTAATAAATACACTAAGATTAGATGAGGTTAGGTTAAGGGGTTGGGGAATAAGAATAAATGATAACAAACATAATAAATACAACTTATGAGCAACTTGATGAACTTTAACAAATAACCCTTGATCTGCAAAAATGACCATTTGAGAAATTAACCCTTGAAACGAGTAAATTCAAATATATAACAAAAATTCTTTGAAATGGTTAAACACCCAATCTTAAACAAATAACACTTGAAATGCAAAAATGTCCATTTGAGAAATTAACCCTTGAAATGAGTAAATGAATATGAGACAATGATTGACGAAACACAAAAGACAAGCAGGAATAATTATGTAAGTTAGATCATTGTCTGGTTGGACTAGATAAGTTAGGATACATCAGTTTGGGAATGTAAGATTAAGTTAGGTAAGTTAGGTAATATAGGTAAGGTAAGGTAAGTTAGGTTAAGCAGGTTAAGTTATGTAAGGTAGGTAAGTTAGGTTAAGTTAGGTAAGTTAGGTAAGATAGGTAAAGGTAAGGTAAGTTAGGTTAAGCAGGTTAGGTTAGGTTAAGTTATGTAAGTTAGGTTAAGCAGATTAAGTTAGGTAAGGTAAGGTAAGTTAGGTTAAGCAGGTTAAGTTAGGTAGGGTAGGTAAGTTAGGTTAAGCAGGTTAAGTTAGGTAAGGTAGGCAAGTTAGGTTAAGCAGATTAAGTTAGGTTAAGTCAGGTAAGTTAGGTAAGATAGGTAATGTATCACTGTCTTGGGCCTCTGCATCACTCTTTTGAGCTTCTGCATCACACTCTTGAGCCTCTGCATCACTCTCTTGAGCCTCTGCATCACTCTCTTGAGCCTCTGCATCGCTCTCTTGAGCCTCTGCGTCACTCTCTTGAGCCTCTGCATCACTCTCATAAGCCTCTGCAACCCTCTCTTCAGCGTCTGCATCACTCTCTTCAGCCTTTGCACCCCTCTCTTAAGCCTCTGCATCACTCTCTTAAGCCTCTGCATCACTCTCGTAAGCCTCTGCATCCCTCTCTTGAGCCTCTGCATAACTCTCTTGAGTCTCTGAATCCCTCTCCTGAGCCTCTGAATCCCTCTCTTGAGCCTCTGCATCGCTCTCTTCATCCTCTGTATCCCTCTCTTAAGCCTCTGCATCGCTCTCTTAAGCCTCTGCATCACTCTCGTAAGCCTATGAATCACTCTTTTGAGTCTCTGCATCACTCTCTTGAGCCCTTTGCATCCCTCTATTGAGCCTCTGCATCACTCTCTTAAGCCTCAGCATCACCCTCTTAAGCCTCTGCATCCCTCTTTTGAGCCTCTGCATCACTTTCCTAAGCCTCTGCATCACCCTCTTAAGCCTCTGCATCCCTCTTTTGAGCCTTTGCATCACTCACTTAAGCCTCTGCATCCCTCTTTTGAGCCTCTGCATCACTTTCGTAAGCCTCTACATCCAAAAATATGGCTCAAGCGTCGAATTTGTTATGTTTGGGATATTTTGAAAACTGCAGGGAGGGTTTGGGCAAAATGTCATCTATCGCCGCTTTCAGTAATTTTCATATTATCGGTATAAAAAGTCGTAATTTCAAAATGCGAATACGTGCAGAGAGCCAGAATTTGGCTTCAAAATATGGCTCAAGCAACGACTTTTGGATGTTTTGGATATTATGAAAACTGCAGGAAGGGTTTGGGCAAAATGTGATCCATCGCCGCTCTCAGTAATTGGCATTTTTCGGTATAAAACGTCGTAATTTCAAACTGCGAAAACGTGCAAAGAGCCAGAATTTATCTCCAAAATATGGCTCATGCGTCAAATTTGGGATGTTTGGCATATTTTAATAACTGCAGGGAGGGTTTGAGCAAAATGTGATCCATTGCCGCTCTCAGTAATTGGCATATTTTCGGTATAAAAAGTTGTAATTTCAAACTGCGAATACGTGCAGAGAGCCAGAATTTGGCTACAAAATATGACTCCAACCTCGTCTTTTGGATGTTTTGGATATTATGAAAACTGCAGGGGCGTTTTGGCAAAATGTGACCCATCGCCGCTCTCAGTAATTGGCATATTGTCGGTATAAAATTCGCAGTTTCAATAATTTCAAACTGCGAATACATGCAGAAAGCCCGAATTTGGCTCCAAAATATGGCTCAAGCGTCGATTTTGGGATGTTTTGGATATTTTGAAAACCGCAAGGGGGTTTGAGCAAAATGTGACCCATCGCTAGTTTCAGTAATTGGCATATTTTCGGTATAAAAAGTCGTAATTTCAAACTGCGAATACGTGCAGAGAGCCAGAATTTGGCTCCAAAATATGGCTCAAGCGTCGAATGTAGGATGTTTGGAATATTTTGAAAACTGCTGGAAGGGTTTGCGCAAAATGTGATCCATCGCTGCTCTCAGTAATTGGCATATTATCGGTATAAAAAGTCTTAATTTCAAACTGCGAATGCGTGCAGAAAGCCAGAATTTGGCACCAAAATAAGGCTCAATAGTCTATTTGGGATGTTTGGGATATTTTGCAAACTGCAGTTGGGATAGAGCAAAATATGACCCTCTGCGGCTTTCAGTAATTGGCTTATTTACAGTACAAAATTCGTAATTTCAAACTGCGAATACATGCAGAGAGCCAGAATTAGGCATCAAAATAGGGCTCAAGGTTCGAATTTGGGATGTTTCAGATATTTAAAAACTGCAGGAAGGGTTTGGGCAAAATGTGATCCATCGCTGCTCTCAGTAATTGGCATATTATCGGTATAAAAAGTCTTAATTTCAAACTGCGAATGCGTGCAGAAAACTAGAATTTGGCTGCAAAATATGGCTCAAGCGTCGAATTTCGGATGTTTGGGATATTTTGAAAACTGCCTGGAGGGTTTGGGCAAAATTTGATCCATCGCCGCTTTCAGTAATTGGCATATTTTCGGTATAAAAATTCGTAACTTCAAGCTGCGAATACGTGCAGAGAGCCAGAATTTGGCTCCAAAATATAGCTCAAGCGTCGAATTTGAGATGTTTATAATATATTGAAAGCTGCAGGGAGGGATTGGGCAGAATGTGATCCATCGCTGCTCTCAGTAATTGACATATTTTCGGTATAAAAAATAGTAATTTCAAACTGCGAATACGTGCAGAGTGAATTTGGCTCCAAAATATGGTTCAAGCGTCGAATTTGGGATGTTTGGGATATTTTGAAAACTTCAGGAGGGGTTTGGGCAAAATGTGACCTATCGCCGCGCTCAGGAATTGACATATTTTCAGTATAAAAATTCGTAATTTCAAACTGCGAATATGTGCAGAGAGCCACAATTTGGCTCTAAATTATGGCTCACGGGTCGAATTTGGGATGTTTGGCATATTTTAAAAACTGCTGGGGGGTTTGGTCAAAATGTGACCCATCGCCGCTCTCAGTAATTGGCATATTTTCCGTATAAAATGACGTAATTTCAAACTGCGAATACGTGTAGAGAGCCCGAATTTGACTCCAAAATATTGCTCAAGCTTCGAATTTGGGATGTTTGGGGTTTTTCAAAAACTGCAGGAGTGGTTTGGGCAAAATGTGACCCATCGCTGCTCTCAGTAATTGGCATATTTTCGGTATAAAATGTCGTAATTTCCAATTGCGATTACGTGCAGAGAGCCAGAATTTGGCTCCAAACTATGGCACAAGCGTCGAATTTGGGATGTTTGGGATATTTTTAAAGCTGCAGGGGGAGTGGGGCAAAATGCGACCCATCGCAGCTTTCAGTAATTGGTATATTTTCTGTATAAAAAGTCGTAATTTCAAACTGCGAATACGTGCAAATAGCCAGAAATTATGTCCAAAATATGGCTCAAGCGTCAAATTTGGGGTGTTTTGGATATTTTCAAAACTGCAGGGAGGGTTTAGGCAAAATGTGATCCATCGCTGCTTTCAGTAATTGGCATATTTTCGGTATAAAAAGTCGTAATTTGAAACATCGAATACGTGCAGAGAGCCAGAATTTGGCTTCAAAATATAGCTCAAGCGTCGACTTTTGGATGTTTTGGATATTTTGAAAACTGCAAGGAGGGTTTGAGCAAAATGTGATCCATCGCCGCTCTCAGTAATTGGCATTTTTTCGGTATAAAAAGCCGTAATTTCAAACTGCGAATACGTGCAGACAGCCAGAATTTGGCTTAAAAATATAGCTCAAGGGTCGAATTTGGGATGTTTGGGACATTTTGAAAACTGCAGGGGAGGTTTTGGCAAAATGTGACCCATCGCCGCTCTCAGTAATTGGTATATTGTCGGTATAAAATGAAATAATTTCAAAATGCGAATACCTGCAGAGAGCCCAAATTTGGCTCCAAAATATGTCTCAAGCGTCAAATTTGGGATGTTTTGATTATTTTGAAAATTTCAGGTGGGAGGTTTGTGCAAAATGTGACCAATCGCTGCTCTCAGTAATTGGCATATTTTTGGTATAAAATTTCGTAATTTCAACCTGCAAATATGTGCAGAGAGCTAGAATTTGGCTCCAAAATATGGCTCAAGGGTCGAATTTAGGATGTTTGGGATATATTGAAAACTGCAGGGAGGGTTTGGGCACAATGTGATCCATCGCCGCTCTTAGTAATTGGCATATTTTCGGCATAAAAAGTTGTAATTTCAAACTGCTAATACGTGCAGAGAGCCAGAATTTGGCTTCAAAATATGGTTCAAGGGTCGAATTTGGAATGTTTGGGATTTTTTGAAAACTGCAGAGAGGTTTGGGCAAAATGTGACCCATCGCTGCTCTCAGTAATCGGCATATTTTCGGAATAAAAAGTCGTAATTTCAAACTTCGAATACGTGCAGAGAGCCAGAATTTCGCTCCAAAATATTGCTCCAGCGTCGAATTTGGGAGGTTTGGGATATTTAGAAAACTGCAGGGAGGGGTTGGGTCAAAATGTTATCCATCGCCGCTTTCAGTAATTGCCATATTTTCGGTATAAAAAGTCGTAATTTTACACTGCGAATACGAGCAGAAAGGCAGAATTTGACTCCAAAATATGGCTCAATGGTCGAATTTTGGATGTTCGGGATATTTTAAAAACTGCAGGGAGGGTTTGGGCAAAATTTGACCCATCGCCGCTCCCAGTAATTGGCATATTTTCGGTATAAAAATTCGTAATTTCAAACTGCGAATACGTGCTGAGAGCCAGAATTTGGCTCCAAAATATGGCTCAAGGGTCGAATTTGGGATGTTTGGGATATTTTGAAAACTGCAGGGGGTTTCGGCAAATTGTGTCCCATCGCCTCTCTCAGTAATTGGCATATTTTCGGTGTAAAATATCGTAATTTCAAACTGCGAATACGTGCAGAGAGCCAGAATTTGGCTCCAAAATATTGATCAAGCGTTGAATTTGGTATGTTTGGGATATTTTGAAAACTGCAATGGGGGGGGGGTTTTGGGCAAAATTTGACGCATCGCCGCTCACAGTAATTGGCATATTTCCGGTGTAAAAAGCCGTAATTTCAACCTGCAAATACAAGCAGAGAGCTAGAAATTGGCTCCAAATTATGCCTCAAGGGTCGAATTTGGGATGTTTGGGATATTTTGAAAACTGCGGGGAGAGTTTGGGCAAAATGTGATCCATCGCCGCTTATAGTAATTGGCATATGTTCGGTATAAAAAGTCGTAATTTCAAACTGCAAATACATGCTGAGAGCAAGAATTTGAGCAAGAAAAAACCATAGAGCGAGGTTGCGTATTGTTTTGATTATTAAAAAGGCATATGAAAACGTTGTTTCCAATTCAAATGATAAAAATGAATGTATTTTCTTTAGAATTAACGAAAATGTTCCTGAATTTCCGTTTATATTACTGAATTCGTAAAACCGCTTTAATCTGCCTGAAACGTCGAAATATGCTTTAAAAACAGAAAATCTCTCCTAATCAATAGCTTACTCACTATTTTACCGAGGTACAAATAGTTGATTCAAAATAAGTTATTTAATTTTAATTTGCAATTAATTATGTGTTTTCATCATATTTATCGTATATTTATTGAATTAATGGCAATAAACCGAAAAGGCTTGAAAACGTGGAAAAACGGGCAACTGTGGCCTAAATCGTTCATATTTGGTTTAAATCTCATAAAGGGAACAAGGATGAAAAACCTCAAAATATTACTAAATTCGATGATATTAAGCACAAAGTACAATGCAAGAAAACTTGCTTAAAACGCAATATTATGTGAAGTTCTGAGATTTGAAGGCCAAATCACATATAGTGGGACAACATGAAGTAGTATCAATATATAAGCATATTCGAACATTTTTTCCTAAAATCACTGTACATGAAAAACGTGAAAACAGTGACTATAATACCAAATTCGAAGATTTTTACTTCAAATCAAAGAGCGAGATTGCGTATAATTTTGATCATAAAAAAGTCATATGAAAACGTTGTTTCCAATTTAAATGATGATAATCAATGTGTTTTCATTCGAATTAATTAAAATGATCCTGAATTTCCGTTTATATTATTAAAAGAAGAGGTACTCGTAAAAACCGCTCTAATCCGGCAGAAACGTCGAAATATGCAATAAAAACAAAAAATCCCTCCTAATCAATATCTGACTCACTATTTCAGCGAGGTACAAATAG
The DNA here is from genome assembly GCF_040958095.1 of Procambarus clarkii. Lineage (NCBI taxonomy): Eukaryota > Metazoa > Arthropoda > Malacostraca > Decapoda > Cambaridae > Procambarus > Procambarus clarkii. The sequence continues at coordinate 8,236,236 of NC_091169.1, forward strand.
TTGATTGAAAATCAAGTATTTAAGGGTAATTTGCAATTAATTACGTGTTTGATTCATATTTATAGTGTGACGATAATCTCTTTCAAGAGAGACTGAGCCTGCTCTTCCCTACATCATTACGTCGTAACATACAAGATACTGTATAGAAGATACGTCCACCAGTATCGCCAAACGTTTTGTCCAGGAAGCAAATCGTACCCTGCACACCCCGACACCTGCTACAGCCCGCCGTAACCAGCAAACTGCTCATCCTCTGCCTGCCTGTTGCTGATTGGCTGGTGTCTCGTCGCACCTGCACTCCGCCACCACCACGAGTCGTCGTCTGGGCAGCAGCACGCCAGACTCGTCAGAATATCTTTGTGCTCCTTGGAGTTGACATCTCTCGCTAGTAGACTAAGCCTTGGCTTTCGTGTACTAAGGAGGTGGCAGCTTGAAGCCAGTATTCCAGCACCGCACATATTTTATTTTGCTATCACTGTAACTTACTTGTCTTAGCGTAACTTTTCATTTGCCAGTGATTATTCATGTTTTGTTTGTTGACTTGTCCTGCATTTTATGAGATTGCCTTTATTCATGTCTTGTTTTCTAGAGTAATTAAAATTTCATTGTTTATATACTTGTCTTTTGTGTGTCTTCCCATTACCTTACCACAGACGAAAGGACAAACTTTTCTCTTTTTTTTTATGATGTGACGAGGCCCTGCCCCCAGCTTTTGAAACAGCCGAACACCAACGCTTTACCGTCACAATAGTAAATTTAATGAATTAAAGGCAATAAACCGAAAAGTCTTTAAAACGCAGAAAACGGCAAAATGTTGCCTAAATCGTAGATATTTGGATTAAATCTCGTAATGAAAAATAGGATGAAAAACCTCAAAATATTGCTTAATTCGATGATTACAAGTACAAAGCACAATGCAAGAAAACTTCCTTAAAAACGCAATATTATGTGAAAATTTGAGATTTGTAGTCCAAATCACATATAGTATTTCACAACATAAAATCACAACAAGAAGTAGTATAAAAATATTAGTATATTCGAACATTTTTCCCTTAAATCACTCTACATGATAAACGTGAAAAAAGTCACTCTAATACCAAATTCGAGGATTTTTACATCAAACCATAGAGCGAGGTTACGTATTGTTTCGATTATTAAAAAAGGCATATGAAAACGTTGTTTCGAATTCAAATGATAAAAATCAATTTGTTTTCTTTAGAATGAACTAAAATATTCCAGAATTTTCGTTTAAATTACTGAGAGAAGAGTTACTCGTAAAACTGCTCTAATCCGACAGAAACGCCGAAATATGCAATGAAAACAGAAATTCTCTCCTAATCAATACCTAATTCACTATTTTAACGAAGTTCAAATAGTTGATTGAAAATCTTGTATTTAAGGTTAATTTGCAATTATTTACGTGTTTCCATCATATTTATCGTGATTTTAATGGCAATAAACCGAAAAGGCTTGAAAACGCGGAAAAACTGCAAAATATTGCCTAGATCGTATATATTTGGATGAAATCTCATGAAGGAAACAGGGATGAAAAATCTCAAAATACTGCTAAATTCGACGATACATTGTACAAAACACAATGCAAGAAAACTTGCTTATAAACGCAATATTATGTGAAATTTTGAGATTTGTAGGCCAAATCACAAATAGAGAGACAACATGAAGTAGTATCACAGTACTAGTAAGTTCGAACATTTTTACCTAAAATCACCCTACATGACAAACTTGAAAAAAGTGACTACAATACCAAATTCGAGGAATTTTAATTCAAATCATAGAGCAAGGTTGCATATTATTTTGATTATTAATAAGGCATATGAAAACGATGTTTTCAATTCAAATGATAAAAATCAATGTGTTTTCTTTAGTATTAACTAAAATGTTCCTGAAATTCCGTTTATATTACTGAATTCGTACAACCGCTCTAATCTGGCTAAAACGTCGAAATATGCAATAAAAATAAACTCTCCTAATCAACATCTTACTCACTATTTTAACGAGGTACAAATAGTTGATTTAAAATCAAGTATTTAATTTATATTGCGATTAATTACGTGTTTGCATCATATTTATCGTAATTTTATTGAATTAATGGCAATACACCGAAAAGGCTTGAAAACGTAGAAAAACGGTAAAATATTGCCTAAATTTTTATATTTAAATATTTGGTTTAATCTAAATATTTGGTTTAAATCTCATAACCGAAACAAGGATGAAAAACCTCAAAATATTACTAAATTCGATGATAATTTGTACAACATTGTTCAAAGCACAATGCAAGAAATCTTGCTTAAAAATGCAATATTATGTGAAATTCTGAGATTTGTAGGCCAAATCACAAATAGAGAGACTACATGAAGTAGTATCAAAATATTAATAATATCGAACATTTTTACCTTAAATCACCCCTACATGAAAAACGTGAAAAAAGTCACTATAATACCAAATAAGAGGATTTTTACATCAAACCACAGATCGTGGTTGCGTATTATTTTGATTATTAAAAAGGCATATGAAAACGTTGGTTCCAATTCAAATGATAAAAATCAATGTGTTTTCTTTAGAATTAACTAAAATGTTCCTGAATTTCAGTTTATATTACTGAGAGAAGTGGGACTCGTAAAACTGCTTTTATCCGGCTGAAACGTCGAAATATGCAATAAAAACAGAAAATCTCTTAATCAATATCTGACTCACTATTTTAACGAGGTACAAATAGTTGATTGAAAATCAAGTATTTAAAGGTAATTTGCAATTCATTACGTGTTATCATCATATTTATCGTAAATTTATTGAATTAATTGCAATAAATCGAAAATGCTTGAAAACGTGGAAAAACGGCTAAATATGGCCTAAATCGTTGAAATTTGATGAAATGTCGTAAATGAAACAACGATGAAAAACCTCAAAATATTGCTAAATTCGATGATTTTATGTATAAGGAACAATGCAAGTAAACTTGCTTAAAAACGCAATATTATGTGAAATTCTGAGATTTGTAGGCCAAATCACAAATAGAGAGCCAATATAAAGTAGCATAAAGAATTAGTAATTTCGAATATTTTTACCTTAAATCACCTTACATGAAAACCTTGAAAAAAGTCTCTATAATACCAAATTCAAGGATTTTTACTTCAAATCATAGAGCGAGGTTGCGTATTATTTTGATCATTAAAAAGGCATATGAAAACGTTGTATCCAGTTCAAATAATTAAAATCTATGTGTTTTCTTTAGAATTAACTAAAATGTTCCTTAATTTCCGTTTATATTATTGAATTCGTAAAACCGCTCTAATCTGGCTGAAACGTCGAGATATGCAATAAAAACAGAAAATCTCTCCTAATCAATATCTTATTCACTATTTTACCAAGGTACAAATAGTCGATATAAAATCAGTTATTTAATTTTAATTTGCAGTTAATTACGTGTTTGCATCATATTTTCGTAAATTTATTGAATTATTGGCAATAAACCGCAAAGGCTAGAAAACGCAGAAAAACAGCAAAATATTTCCTAAATATTTGGTATAAATCTCATAAAGGGAACAAGGATGAAAAACTTCAAAATATTTCTAAATTCGGTGGTATTAAGTACAAAGCACAATGCAAGAAAACTTGCTTAAAAACGCAATATTATGCGAAATTCTGAGATTTTGTAGGATAAATTACATATCGTAAGACGACATGAAATAGTATCAAAATATAAGTACACTCGAACATTTTTACCTAAAATCACCCTACATGAAAAACGCGAAAAAAGTCACTATAATACCAAATTCGAGGATTTTTACTTCAAATCATAGAGCGAGGTTGCGTATTATTTTGATCATTAAAAAAGGCATATGAAAACGATATTTCAATTCAAATAATAAAAATCAATGTGTTTTCTTGAGAATTAACTAAAATGTTCCTGAATTTCCGTTTATACTACTGAATTCGTAAAACCGCTCTAATCTGGCTGAAACGTCAAAATATGCAATAAAAACAGTAAATCTCTCCTAATCAATAACTGGCTCACTATTTTACCGAGGTACAAATAGTCGATTAAAAAAAGTTATTTACTTTTAATTTGCAGTTAATTACGTGTTTGCAGCATATTTATCGTATATTTATTGAATTAATGGCAATTAACCGAAAAAGCTTGAAAACGCGGAAAAACGGCAAAATATTGCCTAAATCGTTGATATTTGGTTTATATCTCATAAAGGAAACAAGGATGAAAAACCTCAAAATATTACTAAATTCGATGATTATAAGTACAAAGCACAATGCAAGAAAACTTCCTTAGAAACGCAATATTATGTGAAAATTTGAGATTTGTAGGCCAAATCACAAATAGAGAGACAACATGAAGTAGTATCAAAGTATTAGTAAGTTCGAACGTTTTTACCTAAAATCACCCTACATGACAAACTTGAAAAAAAGTCACTACAATACCAAATTCGAGGATTTTTAATTCAAATCATAGAGCAAGGTTGCGTATTATTTTGATTATTAATGAGGCATATGAAAACGATGTTTTCAATTCAAATGATAAAAATCAATGTGTTTTCTTTAGTATTAACTAAAATGTTCCTGAATTTCCGTTTATATTACTGAATTCGTACAACCGCTCTAATCTGGCTAAAACGTCGAAATATGCAATAAAAACAGAAACTCTCCTAATCAATATCTTACTCACTATTTTAACGAGGTACAAATAGTTGATTTAAAATCAAGTATTTAATTTATATTGCGATTAATTACGTGTTTGCATCATATTTATCGTAAATTTATTGAATTAATGGCAATATACCGAAAAGGCTTGAAAACGTAGAAAAACGGTAAAATATTGCCTAAATCGTTGATATTTGGTTTAAATCTCATAACGGAAACAAGGATGAAAAATCTCAAAATATTACTAAATTCGATGATAATTTGTACAACATTGTTCAAAGCACAATGCAAGAAAACTTGCTAAAAATGCAATATTATGTGAAATTCTGAGATTTGTAGGCCAAATCACAAATAGAGAGACAACGTGAAGTAGTATCAAAATATTAGTAATATCGAACATTTTTACCTTAAATCACCCCTACATGAAAAACGTGAAAAAAGTCACTATAATACCAAATTCGAGATTTTTACTTCAAATCAAAGAGCGTGGTTGCGTATTATTTTGATCATTAAAAAAGGCATATGAAAACGATGTTTTCAATTCAAATAATAAAAATCAATGTGTTTTCTTTAGAATTAACTAAAATGTTCCTGAATTTCCGTTTATATTACTGAATTCGTAAAACCGCTCTAATCTGGCTGAAACGTCAAAATATGCAATAAAAACAGTAAAGCTCTCCTAATCAATATCTGGCTCACTATTTTACCGAGTTACAAATAGTCGATTTAAAAAAGTTATTTACTTTTAATTTGCAGTTAATTACGTGTCTGCAGCATATTTATCGTATATTTATTGAATTAATGGCAATTAACCGAAAAAGCTTGAAAACGCGGAAAAACGACAAAATATTGCTTAAATCGATCATATTTGGTTTATATCTCATAAAGGAAACAAGGATGAAAAACCTCAAAATATTACTAAATTCAATGATATTAAGTACAAAGCACAATGCAAGAAAACTTGTTTAAAACGCAATATTATGTGAAGTTCTGAGATTTGTAGGCCAAATCACATATAGTGGGACAACATGAAGTAGTATCAAAATATTAGTAAATTCGAATATTTTTACGTAAAATTACTCTACATGAAAAACGTGAAAAAAGTCACTACAATACCAAATTCGAGGATTTTTACTTCAAACAATAGAGTGAGGTTGCGTATTATTTTGATCATAAAAAGTCATATGAAAACGTTGTTTCCATTTCAAATGATGATAATCAATGTGTTTTCATTAGAATTATCTAAAATGTTCCTGAATTTCCGTTTGTATTACTGAAAAAAGAGGTACTCGTAAAACCGCTCTAATCCAGCAGAAACGTCGAAATATGCAATAAAAACTAAAAATATCTCCTAATCAATATCTGACTCACTATTTTAACGAGGTACAAATAGTTGATTGAAAATCAACTATTTAAGGGTAATTTGCAATAAATTACGTGTTTGCATCCTTTTTATTGTAAATTTAATGAATTAAAGGCAATAAACTGAAAAGTCTTTAAAAACGCGGAAAACGGCAAAATGTTGCCTAAATCGTAGATATTTGGGTTAAATTTCGTAAAGAAAAATAAGATGACGAACCTCAAAATATTGCTAAATTCGATGATTTTAAGTACAAAGCACAATGCAAGAAAATTTCCTTAAAAACGCATTATGTGAAAATTTGAGATTTGTAGGCCAAATCACATATAGTATTTTACAACATAAAATCACAACCAGAAGTAGTATCAAAATATTAGTATATTCGAACATTTTTCCCTTAAATCACTCTACATGATAAACGTGAAAAAAGTCACTCTAATACCAAATTCGAGGATTTTTACATCAAACCATAGAGCGAGGTTGCGTATTGTTTCGATTATTAAAAAAGGCATATGAAAACGTTGTTTCGAATTCAAATGATAAAAATCAATTTGTTTTCTTTAGAATTAACTAAAATATTCCAGAATTTTCGCTTATATTACTGAGAGAAGAGTTACTCGTAAAACTGCTCTAATCCGACAGAAACGTCGAAACATTCTATGAAAACAGAAATTCTCTCCTAATCAATACCTAACTCTCTATTTTACGAGGTTCAAATAGTTGATTGAAAATCTTGTATTTAAGGTTAATTTGCAATTATTTACGTGTTTCCATCATATTTATCGTGATTTTAATGGCAATAAACCGAAAAGGCCCGAAAACGCGGAAAAACTGCAAAATATTGCCTAAATCGTAGATATTTGGATGAAATCTCATGAAGGAAACAGGGATGAAAAATCTCAAAATATTGCTAAATTCGACGATACATTGTACAAAGCACAATGCAAGAAAACTTGTTAATAAACGCAATATTATGTGAAATTTTGAGATTTGTAGGCCAAATCACAAATAGAGAGACAACATGAAGTAGTATCACAGTACTAGTAAGTTCGAACATTTTTACCTAAAATCACCCTACATGACAAACTTGAAAAAAGTCACTACAATACCAAATTCGAGGATTTTTAATTCAAATCATAGAGCAAGGTTGCGTATTATTTTGATTATTAATAAGGCATATGAAAACGATGTTTTCAATTCAAATGATAAAAATCAATGTGTTTTCTTTTGTATTTACTAAAATGTTCATGAATTTCCGTTTATATTACTGAATTCGTACAACCGCTCTAATCTGGCTAAAACGTCGAAATATGCAATAAAAACAGAAAATCTCTCCTAATCAATATCTTACCACATTGTGGTAATCAATATCACATTGTGCCCAAACCTTCCCTGCAGTTTTCAATATATCCCAAACATCCCAACTTCGACTCCTGAGAATTTTTTTTAAACCAAATTCTGGCTCTCTGCACGTATTCGCAGTTTGAAATTACGACTTTTTATGCCGAAAAAATGCCAATTACTGAGAGCGGCGATGGATCACATTTTGCCCAAACCCTCCCTGCAGTTTTCAAAATATCCAAAACATCAAAAAGTCGAACCTTGAGCCATATTTTGAAGTCAAATTCTGGCTCTCTGCACGTATTCTCAGTTTGAAATTACGGCTTTTTATATCGAAAATATTCCAATTACTGAAAGAGGCGATGGATCACATTTTGCCCAAACCCTACCTGCAGTTTTCAAAGGATCCCAAACTTCCCAAATTCGACGATTGAGTCATATTTTGGAGCCAAATTCTGGCTATCTGCAAGTATTCGCAGTTTGAAATTACGAATTTTTATATCGAAAATATGTCAATTACTGAGAGCGGCGAATGATCACATTTTGCCCAAAACTTCCCTGCAGTTTTCAAAATATCCCAAACATCCCAAATTCGACCTTTGAGCCTAATTTTGGAGCCAAATTCTGGCTCTCTGCACGTATTCGCAGTTTGAAATTACGACATTTTATACCGAAAATATGCAAATTACTGAAATCTTCGATGGATCACATTCTGCCCAAACCCTCCCTGCAGTTTTCAAAATATCTCACACATAACAAATTTGACGCTTGAGTCATATTTTTGAGCCAAATTCTGGCTCTCGGCACGTATTCGCAGTTTGAAATTACGACTTTTTATACCGAAAATATGCCAATTACTGAAATCGGCGATGGATCACATTTTGTCCAAACCCTCCCTGCAGTTTTCAAAATATCCCAAACGTCTCAAATTCGACGCTTGAGACATATTTTGGGGCCAAATTCGGGCTATCTGCACGTATTCGCAGTTTACAATTATTTCATTTTATACCGACAATATGCCAATTACTGACAGCGGCGATGGGTCACATTTTACCAAAACCCCCCTGCAGTTTCAAAATATCCCAAACATCCCAAATTCGACCCTTGAGCTATATTGTGGAGCCAAATTCTGGCTGTCTGCACGTATTCGCAGTTTGAAATTAAGAATTTATATACCGAAAAAATGCCAATTACTGAGAGCGGCAATGAATCACATTTTGCCCAAACCCTCCCTGCAGTTTTCAAAATTTCCAAAACATCCAAAAGTCGACCCTTGAGCCATTATATGAAGCCAAATTCTGGATCTCTGCACGTATTCGCAGTTTGAAATTACGACTTTTATACCGAAAATATGCCAATTACTGAAAGCTTCGATGGATCACATTCTGCCCAAACCCTCCCTGCAGTTTTAAAAATATCCCAAACATCCCAAATTCGACGCTTGAGTCATATTTTGGAGCCAAATTCTGGCTTTCTGCACGTATTCGCAGTTTGAAATTACGAATTTTTATATCGAAAATATGCCAATTACTAAGAGCGGCGATGGATCACATTTTGCCCAAACCTTCCCTGCATTTTTCAAAATATCCCAAACATACCAAATTCGACCCTTGAGCCTAATTTTGGAGCCAAATTCTGACTCTCTGCACGTATTCGCTGCCTGAAATTACGACTTTTTATACCGAAAAAATGCCAATTACTGAGAGCGGCAATGAATCACATTTTGCCCAAACACTCCTTGCAGTTTTCAAAATATGCAAAACATCCCAAATTCGACGCTTGAGCCATATTTTGGAGCCAAATTCTGGCTCTCTGCACGTATTCGCAGTTTGAAATGACGACTTTTTATACCGAAAATATGCCAATTATTGAACGCAGCGATGGATCACATTTTGCCCAAACCCTCTCTGCAGTTTTCAAAATATCCCAAACTTCCCAAATTCGAACCTTGAGAATTATTTTGGAGCCAAATTCTAGCTCTCTGCACGTATTCGCAGTTTGAAACTACAACTTTTTATGCTGAAAATATGCCAATTACTGAGAGCGGCGATTAATCACATTTTGCCCAAACCCTCCCTGTAGTTTTCAAAACATCCCCAACATCCCAAATTCGACCCTTGAGCCTAATTTTGGAGCCAAATTCTGGCTCTCTGCACATATTCGCAGGTTGAAATTACGACATTTTATACCAAAAATATGCCAATTACTGAGAGCAGCGATGGGTCACATTTTGCCCAAACGCACCCCCCCCCCTGAATTTTTCAAAATATCCCAAACATCCCAAATTCGACGCTTGAGACATATTTTGGGGCCAAATTCGGGCTATCTGCACGTATTCGCAGTTTAAAATTATTTCATTTTATACCGACAATATGCCAATTACTGACAGCGGCGATGGGTCACATTTTACCAAAACCCCCCTGCAGTTTCAAAATATCCCAAACATCCCAAATTCGACCCTTGAGCTATATTGTGGAGCCAAATTCTGGCTGTCTGCACGTATTCGCAGTTTGAAATTAAGAATTTATATACCGAAAAAATGCCAATTACTGAGAGCGGCAATGAATCACATTTTGCCCAAACCCTCCCTGCAGTTTTCAAAATATCCAAAACATCCAAAAGTCGACCCTTGAGCCACATTATGAAGCCAAATTCTGGATCTCTGCACGTATTCGCAGATTGAAATTACGACTTTTTATACCGAAAATATGCCAATTACTGAAAGCTTCGATGGATCACATTCTGCCCAAACCCTCCCTGCAGTTTTCAAAATATCCCAAACATCCCAAATTCGACGCTTGAGTCATATTTTGGAGCCAAATTCTGGCTTTCTGCACGTATTCGCAGTTTGAAATTACGAATTTTTATATCGAAAATATGCCAATTACTAAGAGCGGCGATGCATCACATTTTGCCCAAACCTTCCCTGCATTTTTCAAAATATCCCAAACATACCAAATTCGACCCTTGAGCCTAATTTTGGAGCCAAATTCTGACTCTCTGCACGTATTCGCTGCCTGAAATTACGACTTTTTATACCGAAAAAATGCCAATTACTGAGAGCGGCAATAAATCACATTTTGCCCAAACACTCCTTGCAGTTTTCAAAATATGCAAAACATCCCAAATTCGACGCTTGAGCCATATTTTGGAGCCAAATTCTGGCTCTCTGCACGTATTCGCAGTTTGAAATGACGACTTTTTATACCGAAAATATGCCAATTATTGAACGCAGCGATGGATCACATTTTGCCCAAACCCTCCCTGCAGTTTTCAAAATATCCCAAACTTCCCAAATTCGAACCTTGAGAATTATTTTGGAGCCAAATTCTGGCTCTCTGCACGTATTCGCAGTTTGAAACTACAACTTTTTATGCTGAAAATATGCCAATTACTGAGAGCGGCGATTAATCACATTTTGCCCAAACCCTCCCTGTAGTTTTCAAAACATCCCCAACATCCCAAATTCGACCCTTGAGCCTAATTTTGGAGCCAAATTCTGGCTCTCTGCACATATTCGCAGGTTGAAATTACGACATTTTATACCAAAAATATGCCAATTACTGAGAGCAGCGATGGGTCACATTTTGCCCAAACGCCCCCCTGAAGTTTTCAAAATAACCCAAACATCCCAAATTCGACGCTTGAGACATATTTTGGAGCCAAATTCGGGCTCTCTGCATGTATTCGCAGTTTGAATTTATTTCATTTTATACCGAAAATATGCCAATTACTGAGAGCGGCGATGAGTCACATTTTGCCAAAAACCTCCCTGCAGTTTTCAAAATATCCCAAACATCCCAAATTTTACGCTTGCCCCATATTTTGGACATAAATATTGCTCTTTGCACGTATTCGCAGTTTGAAATTACGACTTTTAATACCGAAAAAATGCCAATTACTGAGAGCGGCGATGGATCACATTGTGCCCAAACCTGCCCTGCAGTTTTCAATATATCCCAAACATCCCAAATTCGACTCTTGAGAAATATTTTGAAACCAAATTCTGGCTCTGCACATATTCGCAAAGGCTGAAGAGAGTGTTGCAAAGGCTTAAGAGAGGGATGCAGAGGCTCATGAGAGTGATGTAGAGGCTCAAGAGAGTGATGCAGAGGCTCAAAAGAGTGATGCAGAGGGTCAAGAGAGTGATGCAGAGGCTCAAGAAAGGATGCAGAGGCTCAAGAGAGTGATGCAGAAGCTCAAGAGAGTGATGGCTTCAAAATATGGCTCAAGCGTCGAATTTGAGACGTTAGGGATATTTTGAAAACTGCAGGGCGGGTCGGACAAAATGTGACCCTTCGCTGCACTCAGTAATTCGCATATTTTCACTATAAAAAGTCGTAAATTCAGACCGCGAATACGTGCAGAGAGCCAGAATTTGGCTCCAAAATATGGCTTAAGCGTCGAATTTGGGACGTTTAGGATATTTTGAGAACTGCACGGGGATTCGGGAAAATGTGACCCTTCGCTGCACTCAGTAATTACCATATTTTCAGTATAAAAAGTCGTAATTTCAGAATGCGAATACCTGCAGAGAGCAAGAATTTCGCTCCAAAATATGGCTCAAAGGGTCGAATTTGGGATGTTTGGGATATTTTGAAAACTGCACGGGGGTGTGGGCAAAATGTGACCCTTCGCCTCTTTCAGTAATTGGCATATTTTCGGTATAAAAAGTTGTATATTCGAACTGCGAATACGCGCAGAGAGCCATAATTTTGCTCCAAAATAAGGCTCAAGGGTCGAAATTGGGATGTTTGGGATATTTGTTAAACTGCAGGGAGGGTTTGGGCAAAATGTGGTCCATCGCCGCTCTCAGTAATTGGCATATTTTCGGTATAAAAAGTCGTAATATCAAACTGCGAATACGTGCAGAGAGCTAGAATATGGCTACGAAATATGGCTCAAGCGTCGAATTTGGGACGTTTGGGATATTTTGAAAACTGCACGGGGGTGTGGGCAAAATGTGACCCTTCGCTGCACTCAGTAATTAGCATATGTTTAGTATAAAAAGTCGTAATTTCAGACTGCGAATACGTGCTGAGAGCAAGAATTTGGCTCCAAAATATGGCTCAAGAGGTCGAATTTGGGATCTTATGGATATTTTGAAAACTGCAGGGAGGGTTTGGTCAAAATGTGATCCATCGCTGCTCTCAGTATCTGGCATATTTTCGATAACAAATGTAGTAATTTCAAACTGCGAATACGTGCAGAGAGCCAAAATGTGATCCATCGCATTGACTACAAAATATGGCTCAAGCGTCGACCCTGGGATGTTTGGGATAGTTTAAAAACTGCAGGGAGGGTTTGGACAAAATGGGATCCATCGCCGTTTTCAGTAATTGGCATTTTTTCGGTATAAAATTACGTAATTTCAAACTGCGAATACGTGCAGAGAGCCCGAATTTGGCTCCAAAATATGGCTCAAGCGTCGAATTTGGGATGCTTGGGATATTTTGAAAACTGCAGGGGGGGATTTGGGCAAAATTTGATCCATCGCCGCTTTCAGTAATTGGCATTTTTTTGGTATAAAAATTCGTAATTTTGACTTGCGAATACGTGCAGAGACCCAGAATTTGGCTCCAAAATATGGCTCAAGCGTCGAATTTGCGATGTTTTGGATATTTTGAAAACTGCAAAGAGGGTTTGGGCAAAATGTGATCCATCGCTGCTCTCAGTAATTGTCATATTTTCGGTATAAAAAGTCCTTATTTAAACTGCGAATACGTGAAGAGAACGAGAATTTGGCTCCAAAATATGGCTCAAGGGTGGAATTTGGGAAGTTTTGGATATTTTGAAAACTGCAGGGGGTTTTGGGCAAAATGTGACCCTTCGCCACTTTCAATCATTGGCACATTTTCGGTATAAAATGTCGTAATTTTGAACTGCGAATACTTGCAGAGAACCAGAATTTGTCTCCAAAATAAGGCTCAAGGATCGAATTTGGGATGTTTCGGATATTTTGAAAACTGCAGGAAGGGTTTGCGCAGAATGAGATCCATCGCCGCTTTCAGTAATTGGCATATTTTCAGGATAAAAATTCGTAATTTCAAACTGCGAATACGTGCAGAGAGCCAGTATTTGGCTCCAAAATATGGCTCATTGCTGGAGACCCCTGCCAGCGTGCTGCTGGAGACCTCTGCCAGTGTGTTGCTGGAGACCTCTGCCAGTGTGTTGCTGGAGACCTCTGCAAGTGTGTTGCTGGAGACCTCTGCCAGAGTGTTGCTGGAGACCCCTGCCAGTGTGTTGCTGGAGACCCCTGCCAGTGTGTTGCTGGAGATCTCTGCCAGTGTGTTGCTGGAGACCCCTGCCAGTGCGTTGCTGGAGACCTCTGCCAGTGTGTTGCTGGAGACCTCTGCAAGTGTGTTGCTGGAGACCTCTGCCAGTGTGTTGCTGGAGACCTCTGCCAGCGTGATGCTGGAGACCTCTGCCAGTGTGTTGCTGGAGACCTCTGCCAGTGTGTTGCTGGAGACCTCTGCAAGTGTGTTGCTGGAGTTCTCTGCCAGTGTGTTGCTGGAGACCTCTGCCAGTGTGTTGCTGGAGACCCCTGCCAGTGTGTTGCTGGAGATCTCTGCCAGTGTGTTGCTGGAGACCCCTGTCAGTGTGTTGCTGGAGACCTCTGCCAGTGTTGCAGGAGTCCCCTGCCAGTGTGTTGCTGGAGACCTCTGCAGCGTGTTGCTGGAGATCCCTGCCAGTGTGTTGCTGGAGACCCCTGCCAGCGTGTTGCTGGAGACCTCTGCCAGTGTGTTGCTGGAGACCTCTGCCAGTGTGTTGCTGGAGACATCTGCCAGTGTTGCAGGAGACCTCTGCCATTGTGTTGCTGGAGACGACCTGCCAGTGTGTTGCTGGAGACCCCTGCCAGTGTGTTGCTGGAGACCCCTGCCAGTGTGTTGCTGGAGACCTCTGCCAGTGTGTTGCTGGAGACCTCTGCCAGTGTGTTGCTGGAGACCTCTGCCAGTGTGCTGCTGGAGACCCCTGCCAGTGTGTTGCTGGAGACCTCTGCCAGCGTGTTGCTGGAGACCTCTGCCAGTGTGTTGCTGGAGACCCCTGCCAGTGTGTTGCTGGAGACCTCTGCCAGAGTGTTGCTGGAGTCCTCTGCCAGTGTGTTGCTGGAGACCTCTGCCAGTGGGTTGCTGGAGACCTCTGTAAGTGTGTTGCTGGAGACCTCTGCCAGTGTGTTGCTGGAGACCCCTGCCAGTGTGTTGCTGGAGACCTCTGCCAGCGTGTTGCTGGAGTCCTCTGCCAGTGTGTTGCTGGAGACCTCTGACAGTGTGCTGCTGGAGACTCCTGCCAGTGTGTTGCTGGAGACCTCTGCCAGTGTGTTGCTGGAGACCCCTGCCAGTGTGTTGCTGGAGACCTCTACCATTGATTTGTTGGAGACCTCTGCCAGTGTGTTGCTGGAGACCTCTACCAGCGTGTTGCTGGAGACCCCCTTCCAGCGTGTTGCTGGAGACCTCTGCCAGTGTGTTGCTGGAGACCCTTGCCAGTGTGTTGCTGGAGACCCCTGCCAGTGTGTTGCTTGAAACCCCTGCCAGTGTGTTGCTGGAGACCTCTGCCAGCGTGTTGCTGGAGACCTCTGCCATTGTGTTGTTGGAGACCTCTGCCAGTGTGTTGCTGGAGGCCCCTGCCAGTGTGTTGCTTGAGACCCCTGCCAGTGTGTTGCTTGAGACCCCTGGCAGTGTGTTGCTGCAGACCTCTGCCAGCGTGTTGCTGGAGACCTCTGCCATTGTGTTGTTGGAGACCTCTGCCAGTGTGTTGCTGGAGACCCCAGCCAGTGTGTTGCTGGAGACCTCTGGCAAGGTGTTGCTGGAGACCTCTGCCAGTGTGTTGCTGGAGACCCCTGCCAGTGTGTTGCTGGAGACCCCTGCCAGTGTGTTGCTAGAGACCTCTGCCAGTGTGTTGCTGGAGACCTCTGTCAGTGTGTTGCTGGAGACTTCTGCCAGTGTGTTGCTGTAGACCCCTGCCAGTGTGTTGCTGGAGACTTCTGCCAGTGTGTTGCTTGAGACCCCTGCCAGTGTGTTGCTGGAGACCCCTGCCAGTGTGTTGCTGGAGACCCCTGCCAGTGTGTTGCTGGAGACCCCTGCTAGTGTGTTGCTGGAGACCTCTGCCAGTCTGTTGCTGGAGACCCCTGCCAGTGTGTTGCTGGAGACCCCTGACAGTGTGTTGCTGGAGACCCCTGCCAGTGTGTTGCTGGAGACCTCTGCCAGCGTGATGCTGGAGACCTCTGCCAGTGTGTTGCTGGAGACCTCTGCCAGTGTGTTGCTGGAGACCCCCTGCCAGTGTGTTGCTGGAGACCCCTGCCAGTGTGTTGCTGTACACCCCTGCCAGTGTGTTGCTGGAGACCTCTGCCAGTGTGTTGCTGGAGACCTCTGCCAGTGTGTTGCTGGAGACCCCTGCCAGTGTGTTGCTGGAGACCCCTGCCAGTGTGTTGCTGGAGACCTCTGCCAGTGTGTTGCTGTAGACCTCTGCCAGTGTGTTGCTGGAGACCCCTGCTAGTGTGTTGCTGGAGACCCCAGCCAGTGTGTTGCTGGAGACCTCTGCCAGCGTGTTGCTGGAGACTCCTGCCAGTATGTTGCTGGAGACCTCTGCTAGTGTGTTGCTGGAGACCTCTGCCAGTCTGTTGCTGGAGACCCCTGCCAGTATGTTGCTGGAGACCCCTGCCAGTGTGTTGCTGGAGACCTCTGCCAGTGTGTTGCTGGAGACCCCTGCCAGTATGTTGCTGGAGACTTCTGCCAGTGTGTTGCTGGAGACCTCTGCCAGTGTGTTGCTGGA